>NC_041383.1:818210657-818256968 GCF_002162155.2 Triticum dicoccoides | reverse complement strand
TGTATCCTGCATCAATCACTTACGACGAGTCACCTTTATTCGTTGCATATTGCATATTATTTCTAGCATGTTGCCATGTATTGCTTCTAATTTGGTCAAATACATTGTTAGGGCACCCTTTTAATTTGGCAGAGTGATATTGGTTTCATCTTTCATATGGTTTCTAGCTTGCATCGATTCTAACAAGTTCAAGCACCTTGTGCTTAGTTTACACTTTATACATCATACATGTCAATATGTCACGCCGTCCTGTTTTTCATACATATTCCATCCTCCTATCATGCGGCTGCCTTACATGAAAGTAGTGTTCGTCAGTATCATGCATCAATGAGTTCTGAAGAGGAAATTTTATTCCTTTTTCTTGTGGGTTTGACTTGACAAGGCAAAATCAAGAAATAGGAAGGAAAAGAGTAAGGAAGGCGATGATGGTGGTCCTCCGCAGCAACGTAAACGGAGCATCTGTACTGATTCTCCTTGTACTGATAGTGCATTACAAGGTCCAAGTCTCCGCTCCCCTACTCCACCATCCAAGGTGCTTGCTCTAACTTGGCAGTGTGATATCTGGTTGCATGTTGCATATGGTGTCTATCTCGTATTGCTCCTAATTAGTGTAAACTGCATCTGCTTAGCTTACACATGATACATGTGAATATGACACGCTTTCCTGTTTTTGGTACATACTATATCTATCTATCACACCATGTTCTTAAATGAAACTACTCTTCTTGTGTATTCTGCATCAGTCACTTATGATGGGACACCTTTAAGTTGGCAGTGTGATATTGGTTTGCGTCTTGAATATGATTTTTAGCATGTATTGCTTCTAGTTTGATGAACGCCACCTATGACGAGACAGTTTTAACTTGGTAGAGTGATATTGATTGCACCTTCCATATGGTGTCTTGCAGTGTTTCTAATTTGTTGAAGTGCCTTCTGCTTAGTTAGCACATCATAGGTGTGAATATGTCAAGCCATCCATTTTTTCGTACATATTACATCCTCGTATCATGACTTTGCCTTTCACCAGAGTAGTGTTCGTCAGTATCATGCATGAATGAGTTCTGAAGAGCGCATGCTATTTCTTTTTCTTGTCGGTATGACCTCACAATGCAAAATCAATAAAGCTGAAGGAAATTGGCAAGGCATTGGATGATGGTGGTCCTTTCGAGCAATTGAAATGGAGGTTCTCTACAGATTCTACTCCGCCATCCTCCCAACAAGATTCGCAAGACAACGCAAGGCTAGACAATCAACGTAGCTGTGTAGATGATGAGCACATCTCCCCTACTCCACCATCACAGGTGCTTGCTCTAACTTGGCACTATTATATGTGGTTGCATGTTGCGTATGATGTCTAGCTTGTATTGCTTCTAACTTTGTTTAATTGCATCTGCTTACTTTACACATAATGCCTGTGAATATGACATGTGTTCCTGTTTCTACATCAGACTACTATTCTTGCATATCCCACATCAGTCACTTATGATAAGGCACCTTTAAGTCACCACTGTGATATTGGTTATGTCTTGCATATGATTTCTAGCATGTACTGCTTCTAATTTCTTGAAATGCCATACAGTTTGAACTTGGCAGAGTGATATTGGTTGCATCTTTCATATGGTGTCTAGCTTGCAGTGCTTCTAATTTGTTGAAATGCCTTTTGCTTAGTTACCACATCATAGGTGTGAATATGTCACACCATCCTGTTTTTCATACATATTCCATCCTCGCATCATGTGTTTGCCTTTCATCCGAGTAGTGTTCGTCAGTATCATGCATGAATGAGTTTTGAAGAGCGAATTTTATTCCTTTTTCTTATCGGTTTGACTTCACAATGCAAAATCATTACAGCTGAAGGAAATTAGTCCGACAGTGGATGATGGTGGTCCTTCGGAGCAACTCAAACAGGGGGTCTCTATAGATTTTACTCCGCCATCCTCCCAACAGAATTCGCAAGACAACACAAGGCTGGACAGTCAACGTAGCTGTGTAGATGATGAGCACATCTCCCCTACTCCACCATCACAGGTGCTTGCTCTAACTTGACACTATTATATGTGGTTGCATGTTGCGTATGATGTCGGGCATGGAGACGGATGGACACAAAGCCTGGGCGACGCCTTGCATCACCTGCCGAACTCGTTCGTGCAATTGTAAGAGATCGGGAAGAAGGTCACCCATAGATCCAGGCATTTCCTCCACAGGCCTACCTGTCAGCATACCTACAGACATAACTCTGTCAATCGACTTCCTCGCCGAACTCTTTTTCTGAAGTTTGTTCAAAGCACTTACTAAAAATGCCGAGTCGAAGCCGCTGATTCTCCTTCACGGAGTCTGACAGCTGAGCACGAACATCCTTTAGTTCCCCGCCCAGCTGGGTGTTGGCATCTTGGAGCTTATTTTTCTCTTGCCTCACCCTTGTAAGCACGCTCTCACCGGCCTTTAACCGGCGCAAGAGTTGTCGTTGGTCCTGATTCACTCTGGCACCATCTGCAATGTTGTTGTCAGGTTTTTACACATGCCGCACTTTGCAACATACTTATCTTTCAAAGCATATAGTACCAGAGGTGGTCTCCTTGGCCTCCCCTGCCGTGGCTAGTGCGGCCTCAAGTTGGGCTTTGCACTCTTCCAGCTCCTGGGACAATAGGTTATTCTTTTCTATAAGATCCTGCATAACAAATGATCCTTAGATCAGTTATTCTAACTGTTTCAAGTCTCGGGGGCTACTGACATATATAACCATCAAATTTTCTCACCCGTATGTCTTTTACATACTGCTCTGTGGCTCTGGCTAGACCATTTTGAGTGGCACGAAGATACGCATCTCCCGTATTGAAAGCATCTAATGCCTCTTGGGAGAAACAAGCGTCACAAAGAATTGTCCGGCGACGCCTGTGGTTCATGGCACTCTCCACCTCTGAATTGGTGGCAGACAGCCCGTCTGCATGCTCTGTCGGAGGAGCGTCCAGTGCGCGCCTCGTACTCGCCTCCGCTTCCGGACCCGGCCTTGGAGCCTGGCCGGTGGAGGCGCGATTCGCAACCTCTCCGGATATAGTCCGGCGAGCTCTCTTTTTCCTGAAGAAAGAACGAGCGTTGATACGCCTCAAGGGAATAAAACCTGGGTATAAAAAGGCACGCCATACTGTTGCGCCGGTGTCTCAATCCGGACCACACTTCTTTTCAGCCTGCCGGGCCTTGATGCCCCTTGTTGGCTAGCCACCGCAGGCTCGGTCTCCCGCCTCAAGGACTTCCCCTGCGAAAACGTCATTGGTATACGGTGACCCAAAATAAGCACGGATGGATCATTTTAAAAATGCTGGGACTTCGCTCTCGGTTACTTGAGAGGCTGGGAGTAGTCCGGGATAATCGGCCGTAATGGCCACCAAGGCGTTGTCCTTGCTCAATTGATGAAACACCCCATCGATCAGCTCCATGCCTAAGTCCGGGTCCTCTTGGGAGTCTGGATCGAAGGACCGTTCTGGGTCCTCGGGTTGTGGAGGAGGGCTGTTTATCTCCTTTATAGCCTGGCGTAGCTCCTGCGTTGAAATTTCTAGACTAAATACTTAACTGTGGGAATATGAAACAGGTGGACAAGTGAATGTATTCGCTTACCCAGCTTGGAGGATTGTACATAGAAAATCCGCCCCGTGGGTTGACGCGGAGGAGTTCCTCCTCTTCTCCCTTATACAAAGCGGAAAAGATCTTTATTAGAGCGGCAGGCGAATCCAGCCCCTTATGGCCGCACCGTTTGGCGTCGTCCTCCCTGCTGAAACCCCACATGGGGTGGCCTCTATACTGAAGCGGCTGCACGCCCCGCGTAATGCATGTGTCCATGACCTCGATCATGGTCAGTCCGGAATGAGCCAACAACCTTATCCGGCTCATCAGGTAAAGGACGTCCCTGTCATTTTCCTTCCGAGGGCTCCGTGGACGCCAGCTTAGGCGCTTCTTCAGAGGAGCATTATCGAACTCAGGGAGGCCGATTCGTACAGGGTCCGGTAGGGGGACGTCTTCTATATAAAACCATTCTGAAGGCCAGTCTTCGGACGCCTTCTTTGGGGTTCCGGATAGATATCCGGTCCTAGCGATGCGCCATAGTTCGGCTCCGCCCACTTCATATATCGACCCCTCCTGAGAACGGGGCACGAGGCAGAACAGCTTCTTCCACAGTGCAAAATGAGCCTCGATACCCAAAAACAGCTCGCAAAGGGCTACGAAGCCTGCAATATGCAATATGGAGGCAGGCGTAAGGTTGTGCAACTGGAGGCCGTAAGACTCCAGGAGCCCCCGGAGAAACGGATGAATTGGAAATCTGAGCCCTCTTATCAAATAAGGGACAAGGCATACCCGCTCTTCTTTGGAGGGATTGGGAACGCTCTCCGCTTGCTCTCCACCATTATAGGTGGCGAGCCCGGCTCGAACCAGGACCATGTAGGCCGGGGGGAGTAATCCCTTGGCTTGGAGCGCCACTAGCTCGCTGTGTGAGAAGGAGCATCTCTCCCAATCTCCAGGCTGAGGACTGGGGGCGAGAGGAGGAGCTGCGTCGACCGGCCATGATGGAATGGATCTCTGTCAAATGCGCTTCGATGAAAGCTCGCGAAGGAAAGATGGTGTGATTCGGATCTAAATTCCCGTCTCTTTTATAGGAAGCTCATTTGCACAGCTAGGGGGGTAAATGAAAAAAAACACCCTAGCTTTTCACATTTGTTTGACATGTGGAAGATGGCCATTATTGGGCACAGAAGCCAAGGAGCACAACATTCACCAGAAGCCAGATACTATTCCACAGGTACATGGAGTTTGGAGAAGAACCCGCCTTGCAATGCCGAAGACAAATCTGCGTGCCGGAGTCATCGTCATTGAAGCCTGGTTCGGGGTCTACTGAGGGAGTCCCAGATTAGGGGGTGTCCGGATGACCGGACTATAACCTTTGGCCGGACTCCTAGACTATGAAGATACAAGATTGAAGACTTCGTCCCGTGTCCGGATGGGACATTCCTTAGCGTGGAAGGCAAGCTTGGCGATACGGATATGTAGATCTCCTCCCATTGTAACTGACTCTGTGTAACCCTAGCCCTCTCCAGTGTCTATATAAACTGGAGGGTTTTATTCCATAGGACGAACAACAATCATACCATAGGCTAGCTTCTAGGGTTTAGCCTCTCTGATCTAGTGGTAGATCTACTCTTGTACTACCCATATCATCAATATTAATCAAGCAGGAGTAGGGTTTTACCTCCATCGAGAGGGCCTGAACCTGGGTAAAAACATCGTGTCCCTTGTCTCCTGTTACCATCCAACTAGACGCACAGTTCGGGACCCCCTACCCGAGATTCGCCGGTTTTGACACCGACAATACCCTTGTAGATCGCGAGCGGAAGCATTCAAGAGAACGGGGTTGATGGAGTCGTACTCGTTGTGATCCAAATCACCGATGATCCTAGGGCCTAACGGACGGCACCTCTGCGTTCAACACACATATGGAGTGGTGACGTCTCCTCCTTCTTGATCCAGCAAGGGGGAGGAGAGGTTGAGGAAGAGAGCTCCAACAGCAGCACGACGGCGTGGTGGTGATGGAGCGGCAGTACTCCGGCAGGGCTTCGCCAAGCTCTTAATCGGACAAGAAGAGGTGTTGGGGAGGGGAGGGGCTGCGCCTTGGATGTGGTGTGCAGCCCTCCCTTCGCCCCTCTATTTATAGGAGAAGGGGAAAGGGGGGCCGGCCCCCTCTAGATGAGATCTAGAGGGGGGCGGCCAGGGGAGGGGGCTTGCCCCAAAAGCAAGGGGGGCGCCCCCACTAGGGTTCCCCCAAACCCTAGGCGCATGGGCCCAAGGGGGGATGCGCCCAGCCCTCCAGGGGCTGGTTCCCTGCCCACTACAGCCCATGAGGCCCTCCGAGAGAGGTGGCCAACCCGGTGGCCCCAGTACAATACCGATATGCCCCCAAACTTTTCCAGTGACCGTATGACAACTTCCCACATATAAATCTTCACCACCGGACCATTCCGGAACATCTCGTGATGTCCGGGATCTCATCCGGGACTCCGAACAACATTCGGTAATCACTTACAAGTCTTCCTAATAACCCTAGCATCACCGAACCTTAAGTGTGTAGACCCTATGGGTTCGGGAATCACGCAGACATGACCGAGACAGCTCTCCGGCCAATAACCAATAGCGGGATCTGGATACCCATGTTGGCTCCCACATATTCCATGATGATCTCATCGAATGAACCACGATGTCGAGGATTCAAGTAATCCCGTATACAATTCCCTTTGTCAATCGGTATGTTACTTGCCCGAGATTCGATCGTCGGTATCCCAATACCTCGTTCAATCTCGTTATTGGCAAGTCACTTTACTCGTACCGTAATGCATGATACCGTGACCAACCACTTGGTCACATTGAACTCATTATGATGATGCATTACCGAGTGGGCCCAGAGATACCTCTCCGTCATACGGAGTGACAAATCCCAGTCTCGATCCGTGCCAACCCAACAGACACTTTCGGAGATACCTGTAGTATACCTTTATAGCCACCCAGTTACGTTATGACGTTTGGTACACCCAAAGCACTCCTACGATATCCAGGAGTTACACGATCTCATGGTCTAAGGAAATGATACTTGACATTAGGAAAGCTCTAGCAAACGAAGTACATGATCTTGTGCTATGCTTAGGATTGGGTCTTGTCCATCACATCATTCTCCAAATGATGTGATCCCGTTATCAACGACATCCAATGTCCATGGTCAGGAAACCGTAACCATCCATTGATCAACGAGCTAGTCAACTAGAGGCTCACTTGGGACATGTTATGGTCTATGTATTCACACATGTATTACGATTTCTGGGTAACACAATTATTGCATGAACAAAAGACAATTATCATGAACTAGGAAATATAATAATAATCATTTTATTATTGCCTCTAGGGCATATTTCCAACATTCTCCCACTTGCACTAGAGTCAATAATCTAGTTACATTGTGATGAATCGAACACCCATAGAGTTCTGGTGTTGATCATGTTTTGCTCGCGGAAGAGGTTTAGTCAACGGATTTGCGACATTCAGAGCCGTATGCACTTTGCAAATATCTATGTCTCCATCTTGAACATTTTCACGAATGGAGTTGAAGCGATGCTTGATGTGCCTGGTCTTCTTGTGAAACTTGGGCTCCTTGGCAAGGGCCATGGCTCCAGTGTTGTCACAGAAGAGAGTCATCGGCCCCGACGCATTGGGAATAACTCCTAGGTCGGTAATGAACTCCTTCATCCAGATTGCTTCATGTGCTGCCTCCGAGGCTGCCATGTATTCCGCTTCACATGTAGATCCCGCCACGACGCTTTGCTTGCAACTGCACCAGCTTACTGCCCCACCATTCAAAATATACACGTATCCGGTTTGTGACTTAGAGTCATCCAGATCTGTGTCGAAGCTAGCATCGACGTAACCCTTTACGACGAGATCTTCGTCACCTCCATAAACGAGAAACATATCCTTAGTCCTTTTCAGGTACTTCGGGATATTCTTGACCGTTGTCCAGTGTTCCATGCCGGCATTACTTTGGTACCTTCCTACCAAACTTACGGCAAGGTTTACATCAGGTCTGGTACACAGCATGGCATACATAATAGACCCTATGGCCGAGGCATAGGGGATGACACTCATCTTTTCTCTATCTTCTGCCGTGGTCGGGCATTGAGCTGAGCTCAATTTCACACCTTGCAATACAGGCAACAACCCCTTCTTGGACTGATCCATATTGAACTTCAATACCTTATCAAGGTATGTGCTTTGTGAAAGACCTATGAGGCGTCTCGATCTATCTCTATAGATCTTGATGCCTAATATGTAAGCAGCTTCTCCTAGGTCCTTCATTGAAAAACACTTATTCAAGTAGGCCTTAATGATGTCCAAAAGTTCTATATCATTTCTCATCAAAAGTATGTCATCTACATATAATATGAGAAATGCTACAGAGCTCCCACTCACTTTCTTGTAAACGCAGGCTTATCCATAAGTCTGCATAAACCCAAACGCTTTGATCATTTCATCAAAGCGAATGTTCCAACTCCAAGATGCTTGCACCAGCCCATAGATGGAGCGCTGGAGCTTGCATACCTTGTTAGCATTCTTAGGATCGACAAAACCTTCCGGCTGCATCATATACAATTCTTCCTTAAGGAAGCCGTTAAGGAATGCCGTTTTGACGTCCATTTGCCATATCTCATAATCATAGAACGCGGCATTTGCTAACATGATTTGGACGGACTTAAGCTTCACTACAGGTGAGAAGGTCTCATCGTAGTCAAGCCCTTGAACTTGTCGATAACCCTTAGTGACAAGTCGAGCTTTATAGATGGTAACATTACCATCCGCATTCGTCTTCTTCTTAAAGATCCATTTATTTTCTATCGCTCGCCAATCATCGGGCAAGTCTATCAAAGTCCATACTTTGTTTTCATACATGGATTGTATCTCAGATTGCATGGCTTCAAGCCATTTGTTGGAATCTAGGCCCGCCATCGCTTCTTCGTAGTTCGAAGGTTCACCGTTCTCTAACAACATGATTTCCAGGACAGGGTTGCCACACCATTTTGGTGTGGAACGTGTCCTGGTGGACCTACGAAGTTCAGTAGCAACTTGATCTGAAGTACCTTGATCATCATCATTAACTTCCTCTCTAGTCGGTGCAGGCACCACAGGAACATCTTCCTAAGCTGCGCTACTTTCTGGTTCAAGAGGCAGTACTTCATCGAGTTCTACTTTCCTCCCACTTATTTCTTTCGAGAGAAACACTTTCTCTAGAAAGGACCCGTTCTTGGCAACAAAGATCTTGCCTTTGGATCTAAGGTAGAAGGTATACCCAATGGTTTCCTTAGGGTATCCTATGAAGACGCATTTTTCCGACTTGGGTTCGAGCTTTTCAGGTTGAAGTTTCTTGACATAAGCATCGCATCCCCAAACTTTTAGAAACGACAGCTTAGGTTTCTTCCCAAACCATAATTCATACGGTGTCGTCTCAACGGATTTAGACGGTGCCCTATTTAAAGTGAATGTAGTTGTCTCTACAGCGTATCCCCAAAATGATAGCAGTAAATCGATGAGTGACATCATAGATTGCACCATATCCAATAGAGTGCGATTACGAGTTCGGACACACCGTTACGCTGAGGTGTTCCAGGCGGCGTGAGTTGTGAAACGATTCCACATTTCCTTAAGTGTGTACCAAATTCATGACTTAAATATTCTCCCCCATGATCCGATTGTAAGAACTTTATTTTTGGGTCACGTTGATTCTCTACCTCATTCTGAAATTCCTTCAACTTTTCAAAGGTCTCAGACTTGTGTTTCATCAAGTAGACATACCCATATCTACTTAAGTCATCAGTGAGAGTGAGAACATAATGATAGCCTCCGCGAGCCTCAATGCTCATTGGACCGCACACATCAGTATGTATGATTTCCAATATGTTGGTTGCTCGCTCCATTGTTCCGGAGAACGGAGTCTTGGTCATTTTGCCCATGAGGCATGGTTCGCATGTGTCAAATGATTCGTAATCAAGATACTCCAAAAGTCCATCAGCATGGAGCTTCTTCATGCGTTTGACACCAATCTGACCAAGGCGGTAGTTCCACAAGTATGTGGGACTATCATTATCAACCTTACATCTTTTGGTATTCACACTATGAATATGTGTAACATCACGTTCTAGATTCATTAAGAATAAACCATTGACTAGCGGGGCATGACCATAAAACATATCTCTCATATAAATAGAACAACCATTATTCTCGGATTTAAATGAGTAGCCATCTCGTATTAAACGATATCCAGATACAATGTTCATGCTCAAAGCTGGCACTAAATAACAATTATTGAGGTTTAAAACTAATCTCGTAGGTAATGTAGAGGTAGCGTGCCGACGGCGATCACATCGACCTTGGAACCATTCCTGACGCGCATCGTCACCTCGTCCTTTGCCAGTCTCCGCTTATTCCGCAGCTCTTGAGTTACAAGTATGAGCAACCGCACCGGTATCAAATACCCAGGAGCTACTACGAGTACTTGTAAGGTACACATCAATTACATGTATATCACATATACCTTTGGTGTTGCCGGCCTTCTTGTCTGCTCAGTACTTGGGGCAGTTCCGCTTCCAGTGTCCGCTTCCCTTGCAATAAAAGCACTCAGTCTAAGATTTGGGTCCATGCTTTGGCCTCTTCCCGGCAACTGGCTTACCGGGCGCGGCAACTCCCTTGCCATCCATCCTGAAGTTCTTCTTACCCTTGCCTTTCTTGAAACTAGTGGTTTTATTGACCATCAACACTTGATGTTCCTTTTTGATCTCCACCTCCGCTGATTTCAGCATTGCAAAGACCTCAAGAATGGTTTTCACCATCCCCTGCATATTGTAGTTCATCACAAAGCTTTTGTAGCTAGGTGGGAGCGACTGGAGGATTCTGTCAATGACCGCGTCATCCAGGAGATTAACTCCCAGCTGAGACAAGCGGTTGTGCAACCCAGACATTTTGAGTATGTGCTCGCTGACAGAACCATTCTCCTCCATCTTACAACTGTAGAACTTGCGGAGACTTCATATCCCTCGACCCGGGCATGAGTTTGGAAAACCATTTTCAGCTCTTGGAACATCTCATATGCTCCATGCTGCTCAAAACGCTTTTGGAGCCCAAGTTCTAAGCTGTAAAGCATGCCGCACTAAACCAGGGAGTAATCATCACTAGGCGACTACCAGGCATTCATAACGTCTTGAGTTGCTGGGAAAACGGGTTCTTCACCCAGCGGTGCATCTAGGACATATGCTTTCTTGGCAGCTATGAGGATGATCCTCAAGTTCCGGACCCAATCCGTATAGTTGCTGCCATCGTCTTTCAGCTTGGTTTTCTCTAGGAACGCGTTGAAGTTGAGGGCAACATTAGCATGGGCCATTTGATCTACAAGACATATTGCAAAGTTTTTAGACTAAGTTCATGATAATTAAGTTCATCTAATCAAATTTTATAATGAACTCCCACTCAGATAGACTTCCCTCTAGTCATGTAAGTGATACATGATCCAAGTCAACTAGGCCGTGTCCGATCATCACGTGAGACGGACTAGTCATCATCGGTGAACATCTTCATGTTGATCGTATCTTCTATATGACTCATGTTCGACCTTTCGGTCTCTTGCGTTCCGAGGCCATGTCTGTACATGCTAGGCTCGTCAAGTCAACCTAAGTGTTTTGCATGTGTAAATCTGGCTTACACCCGTTGTATGTGAACGTTAGAATGTATCACACCCGATCATCACGTGGTGCTTCGAGACAACGAACTTTTGAAACGGCTCACAATTAGGGGGAACACTTTCTTGAAATTATTATGAGGGATCATCTTATTTATGCTACCGTCGTTCTAAGCAAATAAGATTTAAAACATGATAAACATCACATGCAATCAAATAGTGACATGATATGGCCAATATCATTTTGCTCCTTTTGATCTCCATCTTCGGGGCGCCATGATCATCATCGTCACCGGCATGACACCATGATGTCCATCATCATGATGTCCATCATCGTGTCTTCATGAAGTTGCCACGCCAATGATTACTTCTACTACTATGGCTAATGGTTTAGCAATAAAGTAAAGTAATTACATGGCGTTATTCAATGACACGCAGGTCATACAAAAAATAAAGACAACTCCTATGGCTCCTCCCGGTTGTCATAGTCATCGAAATGCAAGTCATGAATCCTATTACAAGAACATGATTAATCTCATACATCACATATATTTCATTCATCACATCCTTTTGGCCATATCACATCACAAGGCATATGCTGCAAAAACAAGTTAGACGTCCTCTAATTGTTGTTGCATGTTTTTACGTGGCTGCAATAGGGTTCTAGCAAGAACGTTTCTTACCTACACCAAAACCACAACGTGGTATGCCAATTTCTATTTACCCTTCATAAGGACCCTTTTCATCGAATCTGATCCGACTAAAGTGGGAGAGATAGACACCCACTAGCCACCTTATGCAACTAGTGCATGTCAGTCGGTGGAACCCGTCTCACGTAAGCGTACGTGTAAGGTCGGTCCGGGCCGCTTCATCCCACGATGCCACCGAAACAAGATAAGACTAGTAGTGGCAAGTAAATTGACAAAATCGACGCCCACAACAATCTTGTGTTCTACTCGTGCATAGAAACTACGCAGAGACCTAGCTCATGTTGCCACTGTAGGGGATCGTAGCAGAAATTTAAAATTTTCTACGCATCACCAAGATCAATCTATGGAGTCATCTAGCAACGAGAGAGAGGAGTGCATCTACATACCCTTGGAGATCACGAGCGGGAGCGTTCAAGAGAACGGGGTTGATGGAGTCGTACTCGTCGTGATCCAAATCACCGATGATCCTAGTGCCGAACGGACGGCACCTCCGCGTTCAACACACGTACGAAGCGGTGACGTCTCCTCCTTCTTGATCCAGCAAGGGGGAAGGAGAGGTTGAGGAAGAGAGCTCCAACAGCAGCACGACGGCGTGGTGGTGATGGAGCGGCAGTGCTCCGACAAGGCTTCGCCAAGCTCTTAATCGGAGGAGGAGAGGTGTTGGGGAGGGGAGGGGCTGCGCCTTGGATGTGGTGTGCAGCCCTCCCTTCGCCCCTCTATTTATAGGGGAAGGGGAAAGGGGGGCGGCCCCCTCTAGATGAGATCTAGAGGGGGGGCGGCCAAGGGGAGGGGGCTTGCCCCAAAAGCAAGGGGAGCGCCCCCACTAGGTTTCCCCCCAAACCCTAGGCGCATGGGCCCAAGGGAGGGATGAGCCCAGCCCTACATGGGCTGGTTCCCTGCCCACTACAGCCCATGAGGCCCTCCGCGAGAGGTGGCCCCTCCCGGTGGACCCCCGGAACCCCTCCGGTGGCCCCGGTACAATACCGATATGCCCAGAACTTTTCCGGTGACCGTATGACAACTTCCCACATATAAATCTTCACCTCTGGACCATTCCGGAACTCTTCATGACGTCCGGGATCTCATCCGGGACTCTGAACAACATTCAGTAATCACTTACAAGTCTTCCTAATAAATCTAGCATTACCGAACCTTAAGTGTGTAGACCCTACGGGTTCGGGAATCATGCAGACATGACCGAGATAGCTCTCCGTCCAATAACCAACAACGGGATCTAGATACCCATGTTGGCTCCCACATGTTCCACGATGATATCATCGAATGAACCACGATGTCGAGGATTCATGTAATCCTGTATACAATTCCCTTTGTCAATCGGTACGTTAGTTGCCCGAGATTCGATCGTCGGTATCCCAATACCTCGTTCAATCTTGTTACCGGCAAGTCACTTTACTCGCACCGTAATGCATGATCCCGTGACCAACCACTTGGTCACATTGAGCTCATTATGATGATGCATTACCGAGTGGGCCCAGAGATACCTCTCCGTCATACAGAGTGACAAATCCCAGTCTCGATCCATGCCAACCCAACAGACACTTTCAGAGATACCTGTAGTATACCTTTGTAGCCACCCAGTTACTTGTGACGTTTGGTACACCCAAAGCACTCCTATGATATCCGGGAGTTACACGATCTCATGGTCTATGGAAATGATACTTGACATTAGAAAAGCTCTAGCAAACGAACTACATGATCTTGTGCTATGCTTAGGATTTGGTCTTGTCCATCACATCATTCTCCCAATGATGTGATCCCGTTATCAATGACATCCAATGTCCATGGTCAGGAAACCGTAACCATCCATTGATCAACGAGCTAGTCAACTAGAGTCTCACTAGGGACATGTTGTGGTCTATGTATTCACACATGTATTACGATTTCCGGATAACACAATTATAGCATGAACAATAGACAATTATCATGAACAAGGAAAGATAATAATAACCATTTTATTATTGCCTCTAGGGCATATTTCCAACAAGTTGATGATCTCAATTGCCACACACAACCATCCCAGGTGCTTGCTTTAACTTTGCGCTGTCAAATGTGGTTGCATGTTGCATATGGTGTCTAGCTTGTATTGCTTTCAATTTGGTTAAATTGCATCTGCTTACGTTACACATTATACCTTTGATAATGACATGCCTTCCTGTTTTTGATACATACTACATATGTCTATTAACCATGTTCGTACATCAAACTAATGCTCTTTTGTATCCCTCGTCAATCACTTATGATGAGACAGTCACCCCAGTGGGTTATTGTGAGACGCCCTGCTCGTTTAAAGAGCGAGTGTCATCCTCCCCACATGATTCTCAAGAAACAGCAAGGCTAAATGAAGATAGTCAACGTAACTCTCTAGTTGATCACCGCAATTCCCCCACACCACCATCGCAGGTGCTTGCTCTTACTTGGCAGTGTGATATGTGGTTGCATGTTGCATATGGTGTCTACCTTGTAATGCTTCTAATTAGGGTAAATTGCATCTGCTTAGTTAACACATTATACTTGTGAATATGACATGCCTTCCTGTTTTTGGTACATACTACGTCTTTCTATTAACCATGTTCTTACATCAAACTACTTTTCTTGTGTATCCCTCATCAATGCTCCTAATTTGTTAAATTGCATCTCCTTAGCTTACACATTATACATGTGAATATGACACGCCTTCCTGTTTTTGGTACATACTACATCTGCCTACCACACCATGTTCTTACATCAAACTACTGTTCTTGTGTATCCTGCGTCTATCGCTTATGGTGAGACAGTCACGCGCGTGGGTTAATATGAGATGCAATACTCTTATAAAGAATGCAATTTCATCATCTCCACATGATTCTCAAGAAACAGCAAGCCTAAATGAAGATATTGAACGTAGCTTTGTACCTGAAGACCGCAATTCCCCTACACCACCATCACAGGTGCTTGCTCTAACTTCGCAGTGTGATATGTGGTTGCATGGTGCATACGGTGTCTAGCTTGTAATGCTTCTAATTAGGGTAAATTTCATCTGCTTAGTTTACACACTATACCTGTGAATATGACATGCCTTCCTATATTTGGTACACACTACCTCTATGTGTTAACCTTGTTCTTACATGAAACTACCTCTCTTTTGTATCCTGCATCAATCACTTACGACGAGTCACCTTTATTCGTTGCATATTGCATATTATTTCTAGCATGTTGCCATGTATTGCTTCTAATTTGGTCAAATACATTGTTAGGGCACCCTTTTAATTTGGCAGAGTGATATTGGTTTCATCTTTCATATGGTTTCTAGCTTGCATCGATTCTAACAAGTTCAAGCACCTTGTGCTTAGTTTACACTTTATACATCATACATGTCAATATGTCACGCCGTCCTGTTTTTCATACATATTCCATCCTCCTATCATGCGGCTGCCTTACATGAAAGTAGTGTTCGTCAGTATCATGCATCAATGAGTTCTGAAGAGGAAATTTTATTCCTTTTTCTTGTGGGTTTGACTTGACAAGGCAAAATCAAGAAATAGGAAGGAAAAGAGTAAGGAAGGCGATGATGGTGGTCCTCCGCAGCAACGTAAACGGAGCATCTGTACTGATTCTCCTTGTACTGATAGTGCATTACAAGGTCCAAGTCTCCGCTCCCCTACTCCACCATCCAAGGTGCTTGCTCTAACTTGGCAGTGTGATATCTGGTTGCATGTTGCATATGGTGTCTATCTCGTATTGCTCCTAATTAGTGTAAACTGCATCTGCTTAGCTTACACATGATACATGTGAATATGACACGCTTTCCTGTTTTTGGTACATACTATATCTATCTATCACACCATGTTCTTAAATGAAACTACTCTTCTTGTGTATTCTGCATCAGTCACTTATGATGGGACACCTTTAAGTTGGCAGTGTGATATTGGTTTGCGTCTTGAATATGATTTTTAGCATGTATTGCTTCTAGTTTGATGAACGCCACCTATGACGAGACAATTTTAACTTGGTAGAGTGATATTGATTGCACCTTCCATATGGTGTCTTGCAGTGTTTCTAATTTGTTGAAGTGCCTTCTGCTTAGTTAGCACATCATAGGTGTGAATATGTCAAGCCATCCATTTTTTCGTACATATTACATCCTCGTATCATGACTTTGCCTTTCACCAGAGTAGTGTTCGTCAGTATCATGCATGAATGAGTTCTGAAGAGCGCATGCTATTTCTTTTTCTTGTCGGTATGACCTCACAATGCAAAATCAATAAAGCTGAAGGAAATTGGCAAGGCATTGGATGATGGTGGTCCTTTCGAGCAATTGAAATGGAGGTTCTCTACAGATTCTACTCCGCCATCCTCCCAACAAGATTCGCAAGACAACGCAAGGCTAGACAATCAACGTAGCTGTGTAGATGATGAGCACATCTCCCCTACTCCACCATCACAGGTGCTTGCTCTAACTTGGCACTATTATATGTGGTTGCATGTTGCGTATGATGTCTAGCTTGTATTGCTTCTAACTTTGTTTAATTGCATCTGCTTACTTTACACATAATGCCTGTGAATATGACATGTGTTCCTGTTTCTACATCAGACTACTATTCTTGCATATCCCACATCAGTCACTTATGATAAGGCACCTTTAAGTCACCACTGTGATATTGGTTATGTCTTGCATATGATTTCTAGCATGTACTGCTTCTAATTTCTTGAAATGCCATACAGTTTGAACTTGGCAGAGTGATATTGGTTGCATCTTTCATATGGTGTCTAGCTTGCAGTGCTTCTAATTTGTTGAAATGCCTTTTGCTTAGTTACCACATCATAGGTGTGAATATGTCACACCATCCTGTTTTTCATACATATTCCATCCTCGCATCATGTGTTTGCCTTTCATCCGAGTAGTGTTCGTCAGTATCATGCATGAATGAGTTTTGAAGAGCGAATTTTATTCCTTTTTCTTATCGGTTTGACTTCACAATGCAAAATCATTACAGCTGAAGGAAATTAGTCTGACAGTGGATGATGGTGGTCCTTCGGAGCAACTCAAACAGGGGGTCTCTATAGATTTTACTCCGCCATCCTCCCAACAGAATTCGCAAGACAACACAAGGCTGGACAGTCAATGTAGCTGTGTAGATGATGAGCACATCTCCCCTACTCCACCATCACAGGTGCTTGCTCTAACTTGACACTATTATATGTGGTTGCATGTTGCGTATGATGTCTAGCTTGTATTGCTTCTAACTTCCTTTGCATCTGCTTACTTTACACATAATGCCTGTGAATATGACACGTGTTCTTGTTTCTAGAACATACGTGTACATGATGAGCACATCCTCCCTACTCCACCATCACAGGTGCTTGCTCTTACTTGGAACTGTTATATGTGGTTGTGTTTTCCGTATGATGTCTAGTTTGTATTGCTTCTGATTATGTTGAATTGCATCTGCGTAGCTTACAACTTATACCTGCAATGATCACTTACCCATAAGACACATTTAACTTGGTACTGTGATGTAGGTTGCATCTTGCATTGTCTTCTAGCTTGTACTGCTTCTAATTTCTTGAAATGACACTTACGAAGAGACACTTTTTACCTGATAGAGTGATATTGGCTGCATGTTCATATGGTGCCTAGCTTTCATTTCTTCTAATTTTGTTGGAATGCCTTCCGCTTACTGTTTTTTCATACATATTCCATCCTCCTATCGTACGTGTGAATATGAAACGCTGTCTTTTTTTGTATATATTCCATCCTCCTATCCCGCGCTTGTCTTACATCAAAGTAGTGTTCGTCTGTATCATGCATCAACCAGTTATGCAGAGCTAATTTTAGTCATCTTCTTGTGGTTTTGACTTCATAAGGAAATATCAGAAAATAGGAAGGAAAAGAGTAAGTTAGGGGATGTTGGTGGTCCTCCGCACCGACGCAAACAGAGACTCTCTAGATTTGCCACTGCTACTGCTAATGAAGTTGAAGTCCCAAGTCTACATGATGAGTTCATCTCCCGTACTCCACCATCGCAGGTGCTTGCTCTAAGTTGATAGTGTGATAATTGGTTTCATGTTGCATATGTGTTCTAGCCTGTATGTCTTCTATTTTGAGTAAATTGCACCTGCTGAGTTTATACGTTATACATGTGCATATGACATGGCTTTCTGTGTCTAGAATACACTGCATCTATCTATCATACCATGTTCTTACATAAAAGTACTGTTGTTGTGTATCCCGCATCAGTCACTCATGATTGGACGCTTTTAACATGGCAGTTTGATAGTGGTTGCATCTTGCATTGATTTCTACGTTGTACTGCTTCTAATTTTTCGAATTGCCACTGATGACAAGACACTTTTAACTTGGCAGAGTAATATTGGTTGCATCTTTCATATGGTGTCTAGCTTGCATTACTTCTATTTTCTTCAAAATCCTTCTGCTTATTTTGCACATCATAGCTGTGAATATGTCATGTCGTCGTGTTTTTCTTATATATTCCATCCTCGTACGGTTGTCTTACATCAAAGTATTGCTTGTCTGTATCATGCATCAATGAGTTCTGAAGAGTGATTTTATTCTTTTGTGTTGTGGGTATAGCTTGACATGGCAAAGTCAAAAAAGAGCAAGAAAAATAATATAGTAGGGATTGTTGTTACTCGTCGGGTGAAACGGAAAAGGTTCTGTCGTCGAGATTCAACTGGTACTTATAGTGCAGTAGAAGGTCCAAGTCCACCGGCTAAATCTACAGACACAGTATCACCTGCTCCACCAGCTGCAGCATCCGCTTCAACTATACCAGCATCTGAACCAGTTACTCGTTCATTTGCTCCGGAACTGGCCAGTTCCCAAGCTGCCTTCACACCTAACACTACTTCTGAAGCACTGCTGACACAAAAGGACTTGGCAAGATCAGATAAACCTCATGAGCATCAACACCAAGACGGTGCCTGACCGAGTCAAGTTTCAGTTGCATGCTCCTTTATATGTACTCTCACAGTTTCATGTACACTAACACTTTACATATACGTTGTTGAACTAGCACCACGGTGCAAGAGGAAACAGACATCAGGGATAATGCTTGACAGATTAACAAAATCTAAAGGAGGAAGAATGGAGATCCATTTTGAGGCAGGTTTAAAAAGGCCACGTGATGCTACAGAGCCAGCCAAGTTAGTATCAGAGGGAGCCGTTGCCGTTAGGTGTCATGCACGTATCCTCCCAATGTGGATCCAGTATAGGAATGAGAAAGACAATACCCAGTTTAACACCTTCCTTGACCATTTATCCGTAAGTAATGTTATTCATCGCAATTAGTAATATTATCTTGCTTTGTCCCATAGTTTCTAGCTTCCTCCTAATAAGACTCACATTCTTTTTTCAACAGATGAGGTTCAAGTTGGATCCGAAATATGATGCAACTAAACAAGCATGCACTCATGTTTTTCAGTCTGCTCTGCGACAGTATCGGTACCACCTTAGAAAATCTCACTTTGAAGGCGAGGCTAACAATGAAATCGCCCAAACATCTCCAGTGGAATATATTACAGATGAAGACTAGACATCCCTCGTTAAACATTGGTCTGATCCAAAGTATCAGGTAGGCTATATGTATTTGATCAGACCACATATTGAACTTGTATTTATGTATGTTCCTTACAAGTGTATTTTCTTCTAGGCTAACTGTTTGAAGAACAAAACCAACCGTTCTAAAGTGAAATTCCAACAGACAACAGGATCTCGTAGCTATATTGCACACTGCGAGGCTCTTGTAAATAACTTCTACTTCCTTCTTTTTTGTGTGCCATATTATCGTATCTATATTGACTTGTTCCAAATACAGAGGAAAGCCCGTGTGGACCAAAAAGAACTTGAACCGAATGCAGTTCAAATCTTCAAGGATTGCCACACCAGCAAGATGAAGGGCATGAGCACACCATTTCAAGCCGCTGTTGTAAGTCCTTACTCCTCCTGCCTTGAACTGATTGGTACTGTAATGTGTTCATTTAACTACTTGGTTTGTAGTCAATGTTGGTTACTCTGTTCACTTTTATACACAGTTGCCTTAACGTATCATTTCACCTTACATGGTTTAAAAGAGATGAAGGATATTCTTTTGGTCTTGATCTATAATCTAGTTGTTATGTTCACGGGCGCACATAATGATAAAATAGCATGTTTGTTTTATATCTGTTTGCCCATGATATGAATGATGCCATACTATGCTCATCCTACTTTAAACCATGTCTGTTTATCCTTAGATGTCAACGAATGTGAGGAAATAGACAATACAGTAGGCATGCTACATGGAGATATGTTCCGAAACTGATTTTATTATGTAGTTGGCACTACAATACATGCTAATGCATTACAGTAGTTCACCAAAATAAGTTATGTATAAACGTTTAACCTACTTTGTTTGTTTTTGTCTCATTAGTAACTTATCTGGTACACTAATCTACAAGTTCAAACTTTCAGGAAGCTATGGAACAAATGATTGAACAGCCACAACCACCTGAAGGTGACGAGGCTACTACAGGCACAATGTCACCTCTTGCTGCTGTGGTCAGTATCTCTCCACTAACAGTGCAAAAAGCACCTTCCTGCGTAATTCTGGGTTGGTTGTCAAGGTAACCTCGTCCAAATCGCCTACTGAACAAAATCTTCTGCTAGACAGAGTGATATATCTGTGGTCCAGACACAAGTCCAATCCCTAATGGACGTTGTTTCTAAAACAAAAATAGTGGTTGAGAAATGTCGTCAAGATATGAATGGTTTTGAAACCGGACTATCAGACATTCGCTTCGTTGTTCAAGAGCAATGGCGGAAAAAGGTGGAGATCGTGCTGCTCCATCAGATTCTATAGCCTGAAACATTAGCACTCAGGTCAAATGATCTGTGCTTCTATACATCTAATGGTGCTTTTATCTGGAAGGACTGTAAACTTTATGCCAACAGGCCTTTTGTTGTATGGTTGGAATTTATTTTTTTGTGATACAACATTTATAATGCTGCCACAGGCTGCAGTAATTACGACGCTATTTTTGTATAGTGTATGTTTATCTTAGTAATGTATTCGGCCGAAAGCTTCATAGGAGCACAACATGCCAACATTCGTCGGGCCCATTCCAATTGGGCTAAAAACGAGTACAGGCTAAAATTGGCATGTAGCCCACTAAAAATATTTGGGCCTAAATCAGCATAAGCTTTCATATTTTTCTGGTAGGCCTGTGCCCATAGTGGGCCTTTAACAGGCCTAAACATAATTTGGGCCCTCAGTAAAAATAGGTCGTTTACAGGTGTAAATATCTCGAGCCCATAAAAAACATAGGCCTTTAATAGACCGAAAGTGAGATTGGGCCCTGATTGTGCCAAATAACCCACTGGACTTAGCAGGCCGAAATGGTGGCCCATTTACGCTGAGGATCTTTGACAGGCCGAAATTCGGATGGGCCGTAAATGCACCGACCTAATACACGGGCCTTTAACAGGCCGGAACTTCGGTCGGGCTAGATTATCGTCATTTTTATATGGGCCATTAATGGGCCCGATATGACGTTGGGCCACATATGGCCCATGGTTTACGTCCGGTGTTAACAGGCCGAAAATGACAACAGGTCGAAAGTGGCCCAAATCTATAGTGGGCCTCTAACAGGCTGAATCTTAGACATGGCCGAATATGACCCAAATTCTTCACGGTCGCTTATGGGCCGAAAGTTTTGATGCCTGTAAATGGGCCCAAATGAAGCCGGACCTTTAACAGGCCGGAAATACACCGGGTTGTAATTCGGCCCAATTACTTAGCGGACTGTTAACGGGCCAGAAGTGACCATGGGCCACGTTGATGACAAGTTTAGGAAAGGCCATTGATGGACCGATTTGACAGAGAATGTTGGGCCTTTAGCTGGGTCGGCCCATTATGGTCTGCAGAATCTTGTGGGCCTTTAGCGGGGCCGGCCCATTATGGTCTGCAAAATCGTGTGGACCTTTAGCTGGGCGGACCCATTATGGTCCGCTAAATTTTGTGGGCCTTTAGCTGGGCCGGCCCATTATGGTCCGCTAAATCTTATGGGCCTTTGGTTGGGCCGGCCCATTTAAACTTTGTGGACCAATTTTGGGCCGGTCCACATGTCAACATATCATAGGCCCATCTCGACCGTTGGATGAGTGACACCTGTGCCAACGCGGAGCTGACGCGTGGATCCGTCAGCCAATGAGAATTTTACACGTGGAAAATCAACATTGGTCGTGGCTGTTAATGGGTTATCGGATCCAAAATCCGACCTGATAGCTTAACGGTGTTCCTTACAGTGGATGCCACGTGTCGGTCACCCTTGACGAAAGCACTTCTGTGACGCGCGATTTATCTTCATGGAAGTGGACACTTCCGTGATGATAATTTTGGTATTGTCATGGAACACTTCTACGACAGCACAGGTATGACTATCTTGATTCTGTCATAAAATCGTCATGGATGTACATGCATGACAGAAAATGCGACCTACTGTGACAAACACGTATCATCACGGAAGTGTATTTTTTTTGTAGTGTATACCCACATGAATGAATATTCGAGTGAACCTCCAGTTGCCATGTGCTATTCCTGTTGCTTCGCGGTATGTTACAAATACCCGAGGTGAGACATGTTGGCATTCTCGTGGATCCACAACTTGTCAACTATGTTAGTTACCTCGTTACTGGTATTGTTCTCTTTTCTCGTTACAGTGTTCCGACATCCCCGTGATCAAATCACAGTGTCTGACCAGACGATGATGGATACCGTAACACCGAGAGGGCCCAGAGATATCTCTCCATCGTCGGAGGAGTAAATCCCAATCTTGAGCTATCAAGTTACTTGACATACTTTTCCATGAACCTGTAAGCCGCCGTAATAGCCACCCATTTACAAATGACATTTAACAAACCCCAAAGTTCATGAAGCAAGCATGAAGAAACTCGATACTCTCATGGTCTAAGGAATCATGCAAACGTTAACCATCTTTGTGTTATTTACCATTAACTTGTGATGAATGAATCTCATAGCATAACATCAATCCGGGTCGATTCAACACAAATGTTCTCTTAACATTGTGCCCTCAAAGTTGCTGGCATAGACATGCCCATGATTGGGAAAACATAATCATCATGCAACACTTGAGCTAGTCTTAGAGGCATGACTAGGAATACATTTTACCGTTTATTATTCCACACGTGCACATGGGTTTTCCCCAGAGCCTTTATAGATATGCGGGCTCGGGAACCACAACAGTTATAGCATTGAACATAAACATAATTATGAACATGGAGATAAATAATAGCATTTATTATTGCCTCTAGGGTATATCTCCTACAATTGTCCGTGTACGGCTTAATGTTATTGTATCATTCAAAATAGTTGTTCCCACGTGTATTTGAAAAGTATTTAACACATATTCATAATATGTTCAAAACCATAGGTTTGATCAAAAACATTAGTTACGCATTTGAAAATTGTGAAATATGTATAAAAAGTTTTGATATGTATACAAAATGTACAATGTGTATGAAAACTAGTAAACATCAAAACATATATTTGAACTAAATGTTAACCATGTATTTGAAAAAAGTTAAACATGTATAAATTTTTTCATATGTATTAAAAATGTATATGTGTGAAAAAAAGTATGTATCAAACAATATGTTAGAAAAAAATAGTCATGTATTTGAAAAATGATAGACATGTATAAAATAATGTTCCTAATGTATACAAATATCAATAATGTTTATAACAAGTAGGCATGTGTTGAAAAACTATAGGAAGAAAACCGATGAAGAAACTTGGAAAACTAAAATCAAAATTAAAACCATTGAACCCAACATATTAAAGCAAAGAGAAAACAAATTCCTCCTTTTTTCAGTTTACATTTCTATTTTTCCATTCCTCCTTTTTTTTCCTTTCTAGTTTTACTTATTACTTCTTAAGAATTCTTTAATTTTCCAAAATTTATGAACATATTTTCAATTTGGACACTTTTTGAAACTTGGGAAATATTTCCACTTATTGAGCCTTTTTTTAACTCGTAAAATTTATGGATATAGTATTCCCTCCTTCTTTGTTGAAGCAGTAGATTCAGATATGGAATACATATACGAGCACAATGTTGAGTCGTCCGAGGACTCATCCAACAAGGAGGACTACACGGATGAGACGATGATGATGCAGGTGGTCCTTGCAGACGCTATGCGTGCGGAAGACCATATTCTAAATTTCAAGGGATTGATCCAGGGTCATCGAGTGCTCAATCGCAACAGAGCACACAAGCTGTTGCCGTTGATGGCAGACTATTTTGCCCCTGGTACCCTATTCACTAACAATTTTGATGACACTTTAGGATGCAAAAAAATATCTTAGGTTGTCTCTACCATGGTGTCTGGTTCTTTAATGACTATTTCATTTTGAAAAAAGGATGTCAAAAGGGTTAGGTTCTCTAGTTACCAGAAGTGCATCGGCGCATTGTAGATGTTTACATATGGCCACTATATTGGGTCATGACCTTTAAATTATAGCGGTCAAGTGGCTTGCATGTCACAATCGTAGATAGCTGCAATCATTGGTGGTAAAAGTCACTTATATTACTAACTAGAAAGTGGGTGGCGTGTGTTGCCGCGCCGGTCCATATGGCACAGTATGCCCACAACAACCAAAGGAGGATAACATCATGAAAAATATAGCTACATACACGAACCATTCATGAATTCATTTTTTAATATGTGCATTGCAAATATTTGAAGTGCTACAAGAAAATGGTGACATTTTTTAGAAAGACCCTCAGCATCCGCATCATTGTGATGCATAGAGCTAATAAATGCAGTAGCATTTTCAAAGTGAAATGCGTGACCATGGAACTACCGACCGGTCTTACTCCTTCTCCTTGATGTACTAATGGGCCCAATAATAGGGCTTTGGCCCACATGTCCTTCGATGTTAAGATAAGGGTTTATCATTTATGCCACTAGTTGTGTCTCACTACTCAATTTTGCCTTCAGAAGTTACACCTCCTAAAAAATGTCATCGTTCCATGCGGTCCTTGCACAAAAATATCTTAGATACCTAAAAAATGTCATCGTTTCATTAGATGTTTGCTCAAAAATGCCATTAGACACCATTACTGTTAGGTCAAACCGGTTGACCATGTTATATGAACAAAATACCCCTAGACCCACAGGTCAGCTCTCTATATCCCACAATTGTAAGTGTGGTGTGGCCCCCACTTGTTAGGAGTAAGCAACTGAATAATTTTAGAGGAAAATAAGAGCGTTCTTGGGGATCGAGTGGGACCCACACTTTATCGTAGTGAGATAGAGGGAGAGCTGACATGTTGGTCCATTGGTATTATGGTCATTATAACATGGTAAAATGGGCTATGAGCTGGCACTAATGGTGTCTAGTGGCATTTTTAGCTTGCGCCTAACGGAGCGATGGCATTTTTTAGTAGTTGAAATTACTACTTGCAGAAATGAATAGAGAGACACAACTAGTGACATAAAAGGTAAAACTCTAAAAACAATTGTGGGACACATGGACCTAACGTGGTCTCACCACAAGCGCGCCCACTTGTTAGTAATAATGGGCCGGCCCAGCAGGTTCACCTTTATTTCACTCCTCCGTTTCTTCCATTCAATAACTTTTTTGGTTATTTTTCCTTTCTTCACATTTTTGAAAATTATTCTAAATAGATATACTTAAAAAATTCAATTAACTTCAAAAAGGTTAGAATCCCAAACTGGAAAAATGTTTAGAGTGTATAGAAAAATGTTAGCGCAATTTTTTAAAGAGGTTGAAAACAATTAAAACAAAATGTCTATGGCATTAAAAAATGTTTATGCATTTCAAAAATGCACGTGACATTTAAAGAAAAATTATAATATGTAATATCATGTGCAATGTAATTCAAAAAACATCGCACTATTAAAAACAATGTATTTTCCATTTGAAAAATGTTCTTGACATTTTTAAAAACATGTTACAATTCAGAAAAATGTTTGGGAAGTTTAGAAACTATTTTGTATCATTCATTAAAATGTTTCAACATGTATTTCATAAGTGTTTAACACGTATTCAAAAAAAGTTCAACAACATGTTTTTCTGAAAAAAATGATCATATGTTCAAAACCTGCTAAACTTCTAGAACAAATGTTTCTTCTATATATAACTATCTACAATCTGTATGAAAAACGATTCATAATAACATATTTTTAAATAATGTTAATCTTTAATTTAGTAATTTTAAGCATTTATATTTGTTTTCAAATGTATACAAAAATCTATAATGTTACAAAGAAGAGTAGACATCAAAATATGTATTTGAAAAAAAAATCATCACGTATTTGAAAAAAAATTCAAACATGTATATAAATATTCCTAATTTCTACCAAAAATCTACAATGTGTACAAAAATGTAGACATGCATTTATTAAAATAAAAAGTTGGAAAAAAGGCAACAAAGAAACTGGTAAAGAAACATATAAAATGGGAAACCAAAACAAAAACCACTGAAACCTATCACAGAAAAACAAAGAATAAAGAAACAAAAAAAGAAAAGCAAAAACAAAAACATAAACAAACATTAAAAACCGCCAAAAGAAACATAGAAAGAAGAGGCCGTTCAATGATAGAGAAAAGAGGTGACAGAAAAAGAACGACCGCTTACTCAGGTAACTAAGCAGACCAACTAGCATATTTTTCATTTTTTTTCACTTTTACTTTTCAAATATGTCCCTTTCCTCATTTTTTGCTTTAATTTTTCTCATTTTCTTTTTTGGATTTTTCTTATATTTTTAGGTATTTAAATTCAAGAGTATGAACAACTTTTGAAAATTGGTAACTTTTTTTTCACTTAATGAACATTTTTTGAGTTCATGAAAACTTTTCTAATGTGTGTGATCATTTTTAAAACTTATTAATATCGAAATTTTTGATAAATGTTTTATTTTTTATTAGTAATATACAATAATTTTTTTACTTTGGTAGATTCGGGTTTTTATGTTGAAATAAATGTTTGTTTTCTCAATATAAAAATTGTATGAAATGAAAAAAAACTAGCTGGCTCACTGTAAGAAAAATAAAACCACTGATAACTGTACAAGGTTATTTGTCCCGAGCACACGAAAGTGCTAAAGGGGCCACCTGCCCATCATGTCATTTGACGAAAGTGATGAACATGAGATTTCGTATGCCATGTTCTGATTATGCCGCTGGATATAACATGCATCACAATGAACATTGACCGTTGAAGCATATGGTTAATTAATATATAAAAGGTCTAGAATGGAGTCTAGACCGAAGATTCACCAAGTCAATGATTTTCCCTGCTTTGTGCAGCCAATGTGTGCTCTTATAGTTAAATTGGTACTTTCTCTGAATACCAAATCTGAAGCTTTTCCATGGCTAACAATTCATTTTGAATATATTAATTAACTGTAAAGACATACATTCCATATTGCTAGTAAAAAGAGGTTTGAACAGATAACTTCACTTAGATAACTTTCTATGGTTGACACATCACTCATCATCATCATGCATAGTAATGGCCAAAAAGGTAACATCAGCTAACAACATGGGAGGTGGCATCAACATCATTAAAAAGCGTTAGGCTTCAAGATTTGCCAATAGACAGTCCAATGCATTCTTGTTGGTTAGTGGTATTCAAATATAGTGAAGAGAAAATTGAGAATGAAAATAGACATCACTACTTCAGCAGAGCAACTATGACAATCTACTCAGTAATTTTCACATACATGCTGATCACTATGGCTATTGTCTCACAGACTCTAGAAGCAAATCTTATTCACTACATTTGCTTTGAATTGTTGCATCATAACTCGACACAGTTCCACGATGTTTTTTCCGGCAAAAGAACCTCTAGAAGAACTATACGCAACCTAAAAAAACTTGAAATGGGCTAAAAATGGCTAAATTTTCTCTAAATAGTGTAATCTGGATGCAAAATCATTAAGTAGGGTAGTTAGTGTGAAATATATAAATTTATGAGGTAAAATCTGGAATTTACTCATATTTGTAATATTTAGTTTACACAATTAACCATGAAAAAATTATTAAGTATAGTGTTTTTATTATAAATTTCCAATGTATATCATCGAATAATGCAATTTGGTTGTGCCTTTTTTGTAATCAAAGTTATATTTAGTTTATACTTCTGAATACATTGTCTTTTAAAATTATTATTATCCTAAATAGATAAATGTGATAGCGATAGTGATAGAGAGAATTGTCCGCCTCCACGACATTAGTTTGTGACACTTGAATGGATTTTTGGGTTTATGTTTATTAATTGGTTAGCACAATGAACCATAAAAAGTTATATTTTGTAACAAAGGTTATATTTTATTTTATTTTCTTTTGAGACATTATCACTAAATACAATATTTAAATCAAAAAACTTAAATTTGAGAATACTAAAAAGTGCAATTCATAGGCCTTTGTGAGATTTTTTTTGCACTTGCATTAATTATATCGTATATATATTTGTGTGTTTGGTCATGTACATTTAGTACCCTCGAATATCCCAGTAGAGATCTCTAAAGCACAAGTCTAAGAAATATCATATAATGCGTAATTTCGTATAATGAAGTAAAAAATTTAGAGTATAATGTGCTTACGAGGAGCTTCCTATTGGGCCATACATATTGTTTTCTGGTCGATTTCAAGTAGCTATACTTAGTTCGACATTCATATTATGCAATGGGGATATTCTCAACTCTTTCTATTTACCCGAATATTGATTATTAGATCAAAAGTCTATTATTATGAATTTAGAAATAGTTATTTCTCACCCAGTTAAGAAATAGAAAAGCACATACTCACTTGACTAACTATTTACCATTGACAAAAAAAAAATCTTAAACTACTTTCCAATCAAACATGTTCTGTAATATTTATAACGAGATTTTAATAAAAGGCACACATGATTTTCATAAAAAATTCCGCAAACATCTGAAAAAGTAATTTTAGGATGTAACCTCGACCTCCTGCTCCATTGAAGATGACTATAAACAAACGTCTCGAGAACTCACAAAATATGAAATTTATTCCTTTCAGTGTTGCCGACTCGTGTATAAACAACTCTATTCTTACAAACCAATTCAAATTCGAAACACTAGGTTCAATTTGTTTTTTAATCAAAAAGAAACCGAAAAAAATTCACTTAACTCCGCGTGAATTGATTTTCCCAACACTACCGAACAGGCCCTAAAGTTGATCCAATTACCGTTCATATAACAAAATTTATATTTATTTATAATTTATTTTTATCAAATTAAAATATTATCTTGTATAAATACATAACTTAGTCAGCATAATTGTCCACACCAGTGTTGAAAATATTAATGATGGTGCTTTTTCTATAAAATCACAATCATTAAACATACATTTGGATGTGCTCAATTTGAGTAATATTTTGCAACAAAAGTTATATTTATTTTTTTAGACATTATAATTTTAAAGAAGTCTTTAAACCAAAAGGTTAAATGTGATAACGTAAAGCACAAACAGGACATCAACCTGATTAATTTGTTTTAATTAATGAACTTTTTTAGATGGCTAATTGAATGAGTTACAGTGTATATATTTGTGCATGTTTACGTGTATACTTAGTATCCTCAAATGCCTTTGCAGAGGTCTCTAAAGCATAGGGATACAAATCAGATAAATCTTCGTGGAGGAAGAAGCAAAATGAAGGGGAAAATGGAGTTCATCGTCGACGCACCTATCAGGCAACAGGCAGAGCACATATAGGTTCCGTACATGCGCCAAGCCCGACACAAATTATGATCACAGGCCCAATCACTCGCCCCGCTACTACTATTACTAGCCCATGGCACAAAGTTAAGCATCCGGTGCCAAATTTTGATTGGAAATAAAACCCATGCTAGCAGGAGTACCGGGAATGTTTTTTGTAGCACCCCCAATGGAGATGGCCTAAGAAACTTTCTTTTTGAGAAAAGCGTCAGATTTATTACAAAGGTTCACCGGAAGTACAAAACATTTCAAACTTAATAAAAATTACATCGAGATTCCGAGACCACCACACGACCACTATCGCCGCCAGAAGGAACCGCTGACGCGTGTTGTCGCCGCTCCCCTACGTGGAACTTGTTACCGAATCGTTGGCATACTGCTATCCTGGTGTTTCAATGGTCAGATATGTCTGCTTATATATTGGGTCAGACCATTGACTAATATGGCATTCACGGCCGCCAATTTATTTGTTCTCCATTATTAGAAAATAAATTATACTACTTACTTGATGCTAAACACTTCTCCCTTCGTCCGAAAAAATTTGTCCCTCAAATGGATGTATCTAGCACCAAAATAGTGCCAGATACATCCATTTGAAAGAGAAGCTTGGGACAAATTTTTTCGGACAGAGGGACTATTTGTTTAGATTACGATGATGTTTAGACCAAATTATACTACATGTAGTGTGAATTTTCACAAATTCTGGACTACCGTACCCAGTGCCGAGATTCACTGAGAGGAACTGCAAGCAAGCACCCATCCCACATTTCCACAAAAAAAGGGGGTTTGAACAAAAAACTTAGTGTTAATTAGCTAAATTGTTACAGTTGACAAAAAGAAAAATTCAATCAATCTTATAACAGATAATTAACCAGAGTGGACTAGAGACGACGTGGAGGAGCAATGGCCGGCGGCGCTATGTGGTGAGAAGAGATTGACGTCAGATTTGGAGCTTGCTCATGCCGAAGTCCCCGCTGGCGTGCACCTCCCGCACCGTCCGGTCATACTCGTCCTCGCCGTACTCCTCCTCCTCCCCCTCCTGGTTGCCGTCCTCCTCGTCGGAGGCCTCGCCGTCGCCGGTGCCCCACCCGTACCCGGTCACCGGCTTGTCCGGCTTGGGCACCGTCTGCGCCTCCTGCACGATCTTCATGATCTCCTCCACGCTCTGCGCCGAGTAGGCCGGCGCGGGCGCGGGCGCGGGCACCGCCGCTCCTCCTCCGCCATTGGAGGAGGCCGTCGCGCTCGCACCAGCGCTGCCGTTGGAGGAGGGGGCGACGTCGGCGGCGTGGCGGCGGTTGTAGTAGGCCTGCTGCGCCTCCTCCTTGAGCTCCCGCGGCAGGTTCTTGAGGAACCAGGGGTGCGCCTTGATCTCGGCCATGGTGATGCGCTTGCGCGGGTCGGCGACGAAGACGCGGGAGAGCAGGTGGCGGCAGGTCTGCGAGACGTGCACGTACTCGGGGATCTTGTACTGCACCGACATGATCCGCGCGATGGTCTTGCGGAAGTTCTTGGGGTCCTTGGTGTCCTCGAACGGGTAGCCGCCCACGAGCATGACGTAGAGCGTCACCCCGCACGACCACACGTCCGCGTGCTTCCCGTCGTACTCGCGCCGCGACAGCACCTCCGGCGCGATGTACGCCGGCGTGCCCACCGTCGACTTGGGCCGCGAGTGAAGCACCGACGACTGCATATCAATTTTCCTTCCTTTAGAACCACCATGATCGATCAGAAGAAGAAACAGAGGAGGAAGAAGAATCAGGAGGGAACCTTTGAGTATCCGAAGTCGCAGATCTTGAGTCTCGGCGCGGGGCTGCCGTCGAGGAGGGTGTTCTCGAGCTTGAGGTCGCGGTGGCAGATCTGCATGGCGTGGCAGAAGCTGACGCCGCAGACGAGCTGCTGGAAGAAGTAGCGCGCCTCGTCCTCGTGGAAGCGGCCGGCGTCGCAGATGCGCTCGAAGAGCTCGCCGCCGGCGGCGTACTCCATGACGATGCCGAGGTGCGTGGGCGTGAGCACCACCTCCTTGAAGCGGATGATGTTGGGGTGCCGCAGCGACCGGTGGTTCACGATCTCCCGGAACACGTTCTCGTCGATCTTCCATTTTTGCAGACCAATCCACGCAAGGTCAGGGCAAGGCCATGAATGAATGAACCGAAGCAAGATGTATAGACAGGTGAATCGATCGAGCAAGCCGTACGTACCCTGTATCCTCGCTCGATGAACTTCATGGCGACGAGCTCGCGGGTCTCCCGGTTGCGCATCAGCTTGGCCACCCCGAAGTTGCCCGACCCGATCTCCCGGACCGGCTCGTACTTCTCCATGCCTGATCTCTCTCTCTCTCTCTCGACCGAGCTCCCTCCTTCCTCCTGATGCGGTGCTATCTGGGAGGAGAACAGAGGAAGAAGATGATGTGCGTGGGGGTGGGGGGTGTGTGGACGTGGGGGTTGCTGCAGCTGATGATGAAGATGAGTGGGGAGGGAAGAGGGAGGGAGCAGGTGCGTTGGGTGCGCGGCTGGCCAAGTTATCCTACTCCTACTACTAATCAATCACATACACATACACTAGTCTACAAGTATAATAGTGCCTTGCACTGCTTGGAATGAAGCTGAGGGGGACCTGCTCCCTCTCTTAACCTCTCTCTGTCTGATGCAGCATCCTCGTGCATGGATCTACACCACAAGTGTAAAGTGCACTGTTCTCTTGTGTTATCTAGCCTAGGTGCATGCACTGCTTTGCTGTCTGATGTACATCTACATGCATGTACATGCACTAGTAGGAAAAATGAACTTTCTTGAGAGAGATAATTAGCAGGAGTACTAGAAAATTTTGGTGAAGAAAGCTCCACTTTCCACTTTGAATTGATGAGTTTATATAGTACGATTAATTGCGGTGTTGCTTTCGGGATGAACTGTTGCTTAGGCTAAAGGGCACTGCTGATGACAGAGCACTAATGCCAACAGATACCTGAAAGCTCAAAAGGCCCAAAAGCAGATAGATAGATGCGAATGAAATCCTTACATCTGGATATTATTGGAATATGCATCATCATCATCATCATCACTAGCTAAAAGCAGAGAAGAGAGAGCGTCCGTCCAGGAAGAAAGGAAGGGAGGAAGATGATCAACCTGATCATGACCGGCTCAGCAAGCCGTTCCAATTCCCAACCCAACCAAGGAAAATATCTAGCTAGGGTGGAAGATGATTTGAATACAAATCCCGAGCCGGCAGAAGATAAACATCTTGTGGAGACGGTTGCTCTGAAAAATCAGCCCTTGCCTTGTTTGCCAATTAATTCAAAGTCGTCCGGCCGATGATATATACAGCACGGTAATTACAAGCATTTTATTCTTTGTGCTTGCGCCGTGCTGACTGCTGACAGGGACGGCGCCCCTAACATAACCTCTTATTATTGTTAAACCCGTCAGTCAGGCCGGATATTTTTGGCCCCGTCAGATCTCAGATCCGATGTATGTATCCACTAGCTAAGCTGTAGTAGTAAGCTATTAATCTGTCAGTGGGCGAAAAGGACTGAGCTACCTTAATTAACCTGCATGTGATGTGATCCTGGCCATCACGGCATGAACGGATGAAGACAATCAAGCTTGTGCGACCAAGATGCATGGTGGTGCAGGACAGGAACCAAGATGCGATGCCGACAGCGGCACGGCGAAGTGGACGGTGGGGTCGCCGTCGGCTGCACCTCAGCTTCGGCCAGCTCTTCCTGGCTACTGGCTAGTACCAGCAGAGCTGAGCTAGCTAGCCAATCCATCTGCCTGTCCAACAGGAGGTCTGCACTTGGTTCCTCCACACAGAATCCAGATGGGATCCTTCACTTCTTTTTTCACCTGGACCCAGAGCCTGCATCGACCTGCACTTGGGATCAACCAATGGTTTAGTTTGCAAGGGTAATTAATTAATCCGGGCAGGTTAGAAAAAGCTGGGACGTGGGGGCATGGGAAAATACCATGTGATACCAACCATCACATGATACCATGTCACAAAAATCAGACGTACAAGTTTCAAATAATTCCAAGACAAATCGTGAATGTTCACACGACATATGTATATATACTAGCCCTAAAAAAGTTCTAATTTAAATTCGAAATACACTTGAAAAGTAAAAAAGACAGATTCAGCATGAATAGTGCCACAAAAAGACAAAAGCAGACATGACTCAAATGTTTATGTTTCAAAAAATATGGAAAAAATATCCTGTGATACCAACCATCAGATGATACCATAATACCATGTCACGGGCACCAGAACAACTGTACTTAGTTTAACCGGGGAACTAAGCAAGGTAATAGTACTCAAATGCTTGCTTGATTAGCCAGCCAATCTCGAGCCAGCTTAACACCCCAAGGACCCAAGAAACAGACAAATCCGGAGTGTTTATTTTACTATCAGGATTGGATCTCAGCATGGACATGGGCATGGTGCGTGACAATGCATGTGACATGACCATCATGACAGCCACTTTCTGTTCCCTTTACCCAAGTGAAAGTTCTAACCCAATGCTAGCCAAGCTAAGCTTCCATGTGCTTCATCTCTACGATGTGATCGAGGAGCCCATGATGGGATCCACAAATTGGCCTATCTTAATTAGGTAGCCCCTGCTTTTTGAGCCTATCTCAGACCCTTGTACTCGCAAAGATCTCAACAATTAGATCGGATGGTTCTTATTAGCATCATACTAATTTTCCTGCCAGATACGAAATAGCAAAACCATATACTTAATTAACAAACTTGTTTCATTTGACAGAAGATATCTTAAAAAATAATTAACCAGCAGAAGAAGTGGAGACCAGCCTCCAGGAAGGAAGTATTAGAAAGAATGTGCTTTTTGTTTCAAAAAAAAAAGGAAGGATGAGTCTCCTGGAGACTGCACAACTGATGCTATGAAACTACTAAAATTTGTAGACACAACAGAATTCTGGTTTCTAGGGAGTTGCATTTGCAGATAAGGATTTTGGCAAACAGAGAGCATTTTGATGCAACGCAAGCTCCTAGAATGCCATACTCATAAAGAGAGCAAACCAGGCAGAATTTGCTTTTACTTGTAACAAGAATGTATCTTCGAATATATAGTACTCCCTCCGTCCGGAAATGATGCATCTAGACGTAGATACATCTTTTTTTTATCCATTTTGATGACAAGTATTTTCGGACGGAGGGAGTACATCCTAACATGTCATATAAGAGAAGTCATAATCCCCGATATCTTGACAAAAACTAGGGAAGGTGAATCATACGTGATCCAGAACATTCGACAAGACGACAACCAATTATGCCATCTTAAACTCAAAAGATTAGTGGGTGCAGACCCTTGACACGCGGAATTTGCTTTTAGTTGTAAAAACAATGATATCTTCGAAGATATATACTTCCTCCATTCGGAATTACTTGTCACAAAAAGGATGTATCTATAACTAAAATACATCTAGATACATTCATTTTTTGAACAAGTAATTCCGAACGGAGGGAGTACATCCTAACATGTCAGATAAGATAAGTCATAGTTGATACACAAATAGTTCGATAACTTAGCCAATCAATACAAAAATACTCCGACATCTTGACAAAAACTAGGGAAGGTGAATCATACATAATCCATAAAATTCGACATGACGACCATCAAACATGCCATCTTGAACTCAAAAGATTAGTGGGTGTAGTCTGCGGTGGAGTTCCAGACCGGACCCATTGCTCTCTTGCTTCTGATTCCACTTTACATTATAAATTGTTGAATAATATTTCTAAAGGCTTTAAGTTCTATCGATTAGTGAAGGGAATTCAATTCATGCTTGGACTAACTATTCGTGCGATAAGTCATACATTTGAAGAGAAATCGAATGACAATAAAAATCTATTCATCTAAGTTCCACTTATTTTATTTATTACTTGATATTCTTCCTACATATTTATATTTGGCCTTCCATCACATTTTAGCTTGACGTTCTTCTCCTTGTCGACTTGTAGAATGCACACAGGACGATCCCAAATAGTGCACTGAGTTCATTGGGGGTCCACAGTGCATGAGCTTCGACAAGAGCCATCATGGTTAGAGACACTCTCAAGTCATATACTCCCTCGGTTCCCAAATATTTGTCTTTCTAGACATTTTAAATGGACTACAACAATTGATGTACGTAGACATATTTTAGAGTGTAGATTCACTCATTTTGTTTCATATGTAGTCACTTGTTGAAATCTCTAGAAAGAAAAATATTTAGGAACGGAGGGAGTAATATTTTTGAAAGAGAGCTCTCTTTTCCACTTTGAATTGATGTGAATATATAGTACAATTAATGGTGGTGTTGCTTTCGGGATGAACTGTTGCTTAGGCTAAAGGGCACTGCTGATGACATACAGAGCACCAATGCCAACAGATACCTGAAAGCTCAAAAGGTCCAAAAGCAGATAGATGCGAATAAAATCCTTACATCTGGATATTATTAGAATATGAATGCATCACTAAGTAAAAGCAGAGAAAAGAGAGAGAGGGTCCGTCCAGGAAGAAAGGAATGAAGAAAGATGATGAATCGATCATGACCGGACGAAGAAGCCGTCCCAATTCCCAGCCCAACCAGGGAAAATATCTAGGCTGCAAGATGATTTGAATAATACGAATTCGGAGCTGGCTGTAGAAAAGAAAAGATCTACTAAAGTGGAGAAGGTTTCTCTGAAAAATCAGCCCTTTCCTTGTTTGCGAATTCAAACTTGAAAGCCGTCCAGCAGATGATCGATACAGCACGGTAGAATTAGAAACATTTTGTTCCTTGTACTTGTGACGTGCTGACAGGGACGGCGCCCCTAACCTCTTGTTGTTAAACCCGTCCGACCGGATATTTTTGGCCCCGTCAGATCCGATGTATCGACCAGCTACGTGTAGCTCCATAACACGGCCAACTGTGGTAAATAATCAATCAATCTGTCAGTGGGTGAAAAGGACTGAGCTACCTTAATTAACCTGCATCTGATGCGATCCTGGCCATCACGGCATGAACGGATGAAGACAACCAAGCTGCCGCGACCAGGATGCATGGTGCAGGAACCAAGATGCCGACAGCGGCACGGCGGAGCGGAGTCGACGCCGACGGTGGGGTCGCCGTCGGCTACACCGTCTGGTTCGGCAGCTCCTACTGGCTAGTACTCCCACCCCCACTCCCACTCCCAGTGGAGCACGGCTGCATGCAGTTGGTTCCGCCAGACAGAATCCAGATGGGATCCCTCACACCTCTTTTCACCTGCACCCAGCCTGCATCCATCCGCACTTGGGATCAATCAATGGGTTAATCTGCAGGATCAATTATGGTAGACCAATCACCAATGGCTCAATTTGCAGGGGTAATTTGGGCAGGTTACAGGTTGTAAGACAATAGGCTTTGGGGGGAACCGGCACAACCCTCTAGGGGTGGCCTATCACATATATATATAATGAGGTGGTATACAACGTTACAATATACACATGTAAATACAGTCTAACACCCTCCCTCAATCTTAGCCACTTTCTAATGAATCTAGAAGGGTAAGATTGCGCCTGCAAGTCTCAAACTGTGGCAAAGGCAATGGCTTGGTGAAGATGTCAGCAAGTTGATCCTTGGAAGAGATAAACTTGATCTGTAGTTGCTTCTGAGAGACACGTTCACGCACTAAGTGATAGTCAACTTCAATGTGTTTCGTTCGGGCATGGAATACCGGATTTGCAGAAAGGTATGTAGCACCGATGTTATCACACCAAAAAACAGGAGGCTGTGATTGGGGTATACTTAACTCCTGAAGCAAGGACTGTACCCAGATGATCTCTGATGTGGCATTGGCCACAGCCTTATACTCAGCCTCAGTACTGCTACGCGAGACAGTAGCCTGTTTCCGAGCACTCCAGGCAATCAGGTTAGAGCCAAAGAAGACAGCATAACCCCCCGTGGATCGCCTGTCATCCGGATTGCCAGCCCAGTCTGCATCAGAATATGCTGAAAGACAACCAGAGTCAGACGGCCGAATATGCAAACCATGAGCCACCGTGAAACGAATATAGCGCAAAATCCGCTTAACAGCAGACCAATGAGTGTCACGGGGTGACTGCAGATACTGGCAGACTCGGTTAACAGCATAGGAAATGTCTGGTCGCGTGATCGTCAAGTACTGGAGCCCACCAACAATACTCCTGTACTCTGTCGCTTCAGAAGAAGAAAGAAGCACACCATCAACAGCATTGAGCTTATCAGTGGTAGACATGGGTGTAGTCGTCGGTTTGCACTTAAGCATCCCAGCTCGCTGCAACAAATCCAGAGAGTACTTCTTCTGCGTCATAACAAGGCCAGCATCACGAGAAGTAACCTCCACACCAAGAAAGTAATGAAGCTTCCCAAGGTCCTTGACCGCAAAATCAGCACCAAGTGAGCGAACAAGCGCAGTAGCAGCCGACTGAGAGGAGCTGACCAAAATGATATCATCTACATAGACCAACAAGTACATAGTAACCTCAGGCCTTTGAAGAAGAAACAATGAGGAGTCAGCAGTTGATGATGCAAAACCATGAGCACGAAGAGCCATTGCAAGACGAGCATGCCAAGCACGAGGAGCCTGCTTCAGACCATAAATTGCCTTGGACAGACGACAGAGATGATCAGGGCGATCCGGATCAGAGAAACCCGAAGGCTGGCGCATGTAAACCTCCTCCGCCAAGACACCATGAAGAAAAGCATTTTGAACATCAAGCTGACGAAGAAACCAACCTCGAGTAACAGCCAGAGAGAGAAGAAGTCTGATGGTAGTAGGCTTGACCACTGGACTGAAGGTGTCTTCATAGTCAAGTCCAAAACGCTGTCGAAAACCACGAGCAACCAGACGAGCCTTATAGCGCTCAATGGACCCATCAGAATGCCTCTTCACTTTGAAAACCCATTTGGAATCAATGACATTTACCCGTGATTGTGGAGGAACAAGAGTCCATGTCTGATTGCGAAGAAGCGCTTGATACTCCTGCTCCATGGCCTCTCTCCAATGAGGAATGCGCATAGCAGCTTGATACCTGCGTGGCTCAGAGGATGGATCTGCGAGAGCAGCAGACATGCACGCCGCTAACCAAGCAACTGTGCCATCGTGACGTTGCTTAGGCTGAAAAATGCCACTCCGACTGCGCGTATGTGGACGTAGAGCAGCAGCAGGAGCCGGCGGAGGCGAAGGTGACGGAGACGTGACGGTCGCCGGAGATGCAGGAATCACCTTAGGCGAGCTCGGGATAGACGACTCCGGGCTGCATGGCGAAGACTGGCCCGATGACAGGGGCTCAGAGGCCATGGGCGAACCGAGAGTGGGCGAGGCCAGCTCCGGTGACACCGGCCCAGACGGCCTTGGCGAGGCGAGAGCAGGCGAGGCCGGCCCTGGTGAGAAGGGCCCAGACACCCTGGGCAAGGCAGGGGCGGGCGAGGCCAGGCCTGGTGATGACTGCCCCGACGCCCTGGGCGAGACGGGGACCGAGGAGGCCGGCCCAGTCGGCGGGGTTGCAGGGCGCGACGATGACGAAGGCAGCCCAGAAGCCAGAGGCGACCGGGCCAGGGCGTCGATCGGCCGTGCATGAGCACGGAAACCGAGGCCATGCAGGGGCGCCATGTGCTCCTCATGCACAACAGAAGGTGCCGAGGATGAAGGCGATGGCGACGAAGAGGAAGATGGCACTTCCAGAATCTCCAAACGAGCCCCACGACCAGTGCCTGCACCATGGTTAGGCAACAATAGAGGAGAATATGCAACATCATCAAATTGGTCAGAAGCAACAGAGGATGAATGCATGACAGGTGGCTCGGTAGTGGACACAGAGAGTTTGGCAAAGGGAAAAACATGCTCATCAAACACAACATCCCGAGAGATGTAGACACGATTAGTGGGAACATGAAGACATTTGTATCCTTTATGAAGAGAGCTATAAGCAAGAAAAACACACTTCTTGGAACGAAACTCGAGCTTACGCTTGTTATATGGACGGAGATGGGGCCAGCAAGCACACCCAAACACCTTGAAAAAGGTGTAGTCCGATTGTTCATTAAGGAGAACTTCAATGGGAGTCTTCATATTCAAAACACGAGTGGGAGTACGATTGATGAGAAAACATGCAGTGGTGAAAGCATCACTCCAAAAACGAAACGGAACAGATGCATGGGCCAAAAGAGTCAGACCAGCTTCAACAATGTGACGATGCTTACGTTCTACTGAACCATTCTGCTGATGTGTATGTGGACATGCTAAACGGTGAGTGATCCCAAGCGACTGAAAGAAGGAGTTGAGGTTGCGATACTCGCCACCCCAGTCCGACTGAACATGAACAATTTTGTGCTTGAGAAGGCGTTCAACATGTTTTTGGAACTGAACAAAAATGTCAAACACATCAGATTTACGTTTGATAAGATAAAGCCAGGTAAAGCGGCTGTAAGCATCAACAAAACTGATATAGTAATTATGACCACTAACAGAAGTCTGAGCAGGACCCCATACATCTGAAAACACAAGTTCTAAAGGATGTTTCACCTCACGACTGGACTCCTAAAAGGGAAGTTGATGACTCTTCCCCTGCTGACAAGCATCACACACTGCTACATCTTTATTACTAGACACACTAGGAAGCTCATGACGACGGAAAACATGCCGGACAATAGGTGTGGCCGGGTGACCAAGACGAGCATGCCACTGTGACGAAGATACCTGAACTCCACTGAAGACGCGAGCGACGCCAGGATGCTCCAGACGATAGAGACCTTGGCAGAGCCGCCCACTAAGAAGAATGTCCCTCGTGCCCCGATCCTTAATAAAAAGATCAAAAGGATGAAATTCACAAAGCACATTATTATCACGAGTGAGTTTAGGAACTGAAAGAAGATTACGTGTCACAGATGGAACTCGAAGAACATTGCGAAGTTGAAGACTCCTATTGGCATGTCTAGTGAGAAGTGATGCTTGACCAATATGAGAGATGTGCATACCTGCTCCATTGGCGGTGTGGATCTTGTCGGAGCCATGGTAGGGTTCACGAGTGTGAAGCTTCCCCATCTCACTAGTCAGGTGCTCTGTCGCCCCAGAGTTCATGTACCAGTGGGGATCAATGGAGTAGGACTGAATGTGTCCCTGTGGCTTCTGCGGCGGCGGACGATCAGCCATGGCGACCTGACGAGCAAAGTTGCGTGTATCCTTCCCGTCATTGCCGAGACCAAGAAAACCCTGCTGGAAGCGCTTGTGACACTTCGAGGCCCAGTGCCCATCGCGACCACAAAGCTGGCACACACGTGGACCGCCAGCCCCTGGTAGCGTCGCAGTAGGAGGAGGGGCCGAGGCGGGTGGTGGTGACTGCCCCGAAGGAGCCCTGGATGAAGCAGAGGAGCGACCACCCTTGGTGGCGGCGTTTGCCGAGAGGGCGCCGTTGCCCCTGGATCGGCGCGTCTCGACTCGTTGCTCAGTAAGCAGGAGGCGTGAAAAGACCTCGTGTGCTGGCATGGGCGTGGAGTTGCCCCTCTCATTGATGATCTCGACTAGGGCGTCATACTCCTCATCAAGACCATTGACAATAAACGAGTTGAACTCGGAGTCGGTGAGGGGCTGTCCAATGGAGGCCAGCGTGTCGGCGAGACTCTTGACTTTGTTGTAGAACTCAGTGGCGGTGGAGTCAAGCTTCTGACACTCCCCAAGTTGGCGACGGAGCCCAGATACACGAGCCTGCGACTGTGCCGCAAACGAGCGCTCAAGAATAGTCCATGCCTCGTGGGACGTCTTGGCGAAGACAACAAGCCCAGCAACGGCCGGAGAGAGCGACCCCTGGATGGAGGAGAGGTTCGCCTGATCCTGTCCTGTCCAGACACGGTGAGCCGGATTATAGACCGGACCGTGCACGCTGTCAACCAGCGCAGGAGGGCAAGGGAGAGAGCCGTCGACATAGCCAAGCAGATAGTGACTCCCAAGAAGCGGAAGAACCTGCGCGCGCCAGAAGATGTAATTGTCCGACGATAACTTGATGGTGATGAGATGGCCGAAGTGAAACGGCGGCGGCGGCTGCGATCCCATCGAGGAGACTGGCTGAGGTGAGACCACCGTGGAGACAGTCAGAGGGGCAGCCGGCGCGGTGACAGAGAGCGCGATGGCCGCTGTTGACGCCGCGAAGCCTGCCAGCGCGACGTCCTCCGCCACCAGCGGCGCAGTGGCCGAGGGCGCGACAGCCGCGGTTGACGGGGCGGCGGCGGTGTGGGCCACAAGCGCCTGCCCGGGCGAAGTAGCAGCCGGCGGGAGCGCGAAGAGGGAGCCGACGCTCCGTGTCCCGATCGGCGCCTGAAGGGAGGCGGCATCCAGCGGCCTCGAGAGAAGTGCCGCGAGGGAGGCCGGCAGAAAACCGGTGGCGGTGGAGCCGGACGCAGCGGCGGACGTCATAGCAGTCGGGCGACGGCGACGGCGGCGGCGGTTTAGGGTTTTTAGGCGGAAGCGGACGTAACCTAGCGTGATACCATGTAAGACAATAGGCTTTGGAGGGAACCGGCACAACCCTCTAGGGATGGCCTATCACATATATATATAATGAGGTGGTATACAACGTTACAATATACACATGTAAATACAGTCTAACACAGGTGTAGTCACCAGCAACTGTACTAGTTTAACCAGGGAACTGTGCTAGTTGCAGGCTTGATTAGCCAATCTGTGGCCAGCTTAATGAGCACCACATGAAACCAAGCAAGAGACAAATCTCAAGTCTATATTTTACTATCAGGATTGGATCGGATCTCGCGTCCTCGACCAGCATGGGGCATGGTGCGACACAATGTCACATGCCCGTCATGACAGCCGCTTTCCGTTCCCTTTACCCAAGTGAAAGTTTTAACCTAATTCTAGCCAGGTTATCGAGGAGTCCATGATGGCCAGACAAATTGGGCCATCTTGATTAGGTGACCCCTGCTTTTTGAGCCTCTAGGTAAACTTCATTTTGGCTTGGCTCTTTTCGAAAGAGGCTTTCATCTCGCTTTATATATAAAGCAATCACGAAACAAAGTACCATGCAGAACGATACAAGATGATGGATAGCTCTCAAACAATGCCGATCCTAGACTATCCGCACTACACAGGACACGACTAGGCTACCGAGCGAGAGCAGATGATGATCTGAGTACAACGCCACACAAAGCCCTAAAACACCTAAGCTCCACGACAGCACCCTCGGAAGGGATAACGACGCCAAGCATCACTGTTGCCGGGTCTAGACGGACAAGGGTTTTCACCCGGAATCTAGACATGAAGAAGAGTACCTCGACGGCGTCTTCAGGAAGAGAGCGTCACCGATGGGCGTCGCCGTCTTCTGCGACAAAGCACGGAGTCGCTCGGCAGTTCTACCGTATCACCACGAGTCCTCCAGGACACACGCGACAAGAGTAGATCCCTAGTTCCGGATCGGGGCAACGCCACTACCAAAGACGGAGAGCCCGCCCGATCCACTCGCCGCCACACCTCTTGCCGTCCACATGACCAAGAAGGAAAGCCACCACCGCCGCCATGGTGCTTGCCGGAGAGCCAACCATGTGGACCGCCACCCCGACATCCTTGTCAAAGACCCCATCCACATCACTGAGTACCCACCATGGCAGGAGGAGTGAAAGAGTGCACACTGAACCAGACTTGGATGTTGTGCTGCAAGATGAACCAGAGTTGGATGATGTTGGAGGTGCAAATTGGGCCAGACTTGCATGATGTTGTGGTGCAAAATGAGCCAAACTTGGATAATGTTTGGGTGCAAAAAAAGCAACATTCAAACTATGCCCGCCTTATTAAAAAGAGATATAAGGAAGCGGAGCGGTCGAGAAGTACTTGCAGTGATGCAAGGTTAGCAGAACGAAGAAGTGGGAAAAAAATCCCCAGCTCGGCGAATAGGCGAACCAAATGTGCCCCTCGCTCAAGGTGTCTAGCGATATCGTCGCTCATCATCCGGGGATGGTGCCCGGTACAAATCATGTTGATTACCTGAGCGATGATGTAGAGTTTGAAATAATGGAGGCGGGCCCCTTCAAATACGAGGACGGGAAGCCTCTCGTCAAACCTGATCATCCTCCTCTATCAACGATGATGCGAAGATTGCATGAATGGTATATGAAAACCTACAGGGAGTCTGGGAAGAATAGTTTCATGCCGAGAATTAAAAAGAAGCTAGACTTGTTTGGAACTCAGCTCAGCTACTCGGAAGAGCAATATGAAGTACGTAAAAAAAATATTCACAATTTTATTTTATTACCATCAATTGTGTTGAGTTTCATTCATATATATGTATTGACCCCTTCTTTAAATTAGTTGTGGCATATGCGGGATGAACTCCTACCACATGATCGCACACGAGCAATTCAAGAGGAATTGACGGGATTCTTTCTTGACTATGTCATACCTAAAGCCGGAGAATACCATGTGGAAGTTGGAACCGATTTTAGGTGTTAGAGATTGTAAGACATGTTATATTGAATATAGGTAGTAGCGCCGGATAGATATACGAAAACATGTTGTTCGACCAATCTCTCAGAGAAAGAGAGGTCTCACTTCTCTCTGTATATATATGTTCATGACGATCTTCTGTAATTAATGGTTCCTTCATTTGCTTACTAGCTAGTGTGTCGAGTTACGTATAGTAGATAGCGTCGACCAAGCACGGAGAAAGAGATGTCACTTCTCTCTATTAGCTAGCTAAGACAATATGATCAAACCCCTAAATTAACCCTCAAAAAACCCCTAATCCCCCTCCCCCTTTAAAAAAACAAATCCCCCAGCTCCTGCCAACTGCTGATGCGTGGCGGCCTTTTGGTCCCTGGGACTAAAGATCCTCCTGTCTAGGCGCCCCGCAGCGGCCACGTGGAGCCCCTTCTGTCCCGGTTCATAAGTGAACCGGGACTAAAGGGTTTTGGGCTTTAGTCCCGACCCTTTCGTCCCGGTTCCAGAACCGGGGCTAAAGGGCCTCTGGAACCGGGATAAATGGCCCGTTTTCTACTAGTGAAAGCTAAGATATAAGGCCAACTCCCACACAGAAACGTAAAGGTACATGATTCTCGTTTGTTTTTCGTCCATTTGGATTGCCATTTTGCCCCATGTGACGGAGTTAAATCCAACAGATCTTGGGTAGGGGGTGCTGAGCTAGCAACCGTGACACGATGGTAACAGGAACATATGATTTACCCATGTTCGGGCTCTCTCGAAGAGACACTACCCTAATCCTGCTTTGATTGTATTAATATCGACGGGGTACAAAGTACAAGTTGATATGCCACGATATCATGTGTGTATGAGATTTGGCGTCTATGGTCCTTACCCCTTGCTTATATAGATACCGGCGATGCCTAGGGTTTACATAGGTCGGTTACATATAAAGGTAATCATCACGAGGACGACCTCTAAGTCTTGGAGTATGCGCCAAGTTTTCAGAGTTATCGATCTTGGCGCTTGGGGGCCCAACGAACGTAGCCCACTGGTTGATAATCATGGGGGGAAGGGGTCCTCGGCCCGACTCGTGTGGTTGAGAGCCGACGTGGTAACACTAGTAGATAAAGGGGCTTTTGTCCCGGTTGGTAAGGCCCTTTAGTCCCGGTTTTTGAACCGGGACTAAAGGGTCGTCACTAATGCCTCTCCCCTTTAGTCCCGGTTCTTAAACGAACCGGGACTAAAGGTCGCGACCACGTGGAGCTCCACCTTTTCGTCCCGGTTGGTAACACCAACCGGGACTAAAGGAAATTTTACGATTTTTTTTCAAAATTTTTTGAATTTTTTTATTTTCAAATTTCTGAATTATTTTAACCTCTAATCACCACCCCTCATCACTGCTCAATTTATCCTCTAATCTCTAATCACCCCTCATCATTCCAAATCATCTAACTTCCCGAACGGTCACCCATCCTCCCACTCCACCAGCCTGAGCACGCTTAACTTCCGGGTTCTATTCTCCCTCGTTTCCAAGTCTGCACTTGTTGTTTTCCTCACAATAGTAAGATGTCAATCCTATTAACCTTCAGGAATTTTGAAGTGACACATTTCACTGTTTGAGTTTGAAACTATTGTTTTAAAAAACAATAATTATTTAGTAACACTAATATTTCTTGAATAATTAGTTTGACCATAGTTTGACCACAGTTTGACCATTATTTGACCACAGTTTGACCAGATTTGACCAAAATTCAAAATAACTGAAATAATTATTTAGTAACACTAATATTGTAGAATAATTAGTTTGACCATTGTTTGACCACAATTTGAAATGTTTTCGATTTTTTCCACTCTAGATCTAAAAAGGCCCATAACTTTTTCTGTTAGGTTTTTGAGGATTTTGAAAATGTTTAACGGGGTTTCCCGGTTAAATTTGGATGTAACTTTTTGAGTAGATGATTTTTCATATAAAAAACTTTTTCATCCGAGTTAGTATGCAAAAGTTATGCCCATTTTTACAAATTCTCGAGAGATTTTGCAAATAAAGTCGAAATTCATATTTGTAAATTTTCCCAACAACTAGACCACATATCACATGGGAAACTTATTTTTTTTGACATTTTCATCATTTTCTTTTATT
>NC_041383.1:818188183-818210334 GCF_002162155.2 Triticum dicoccoides | reverse complement strand
AGTTTGAAAATGGGACCTTTAGTACCGGTTCGTGCCATGAACCGGTACTAATGCATCAAACCCCATTAGTACCGGTTGGTGGCACGAACCGGGACTAAGGTCTAACCCTTTAGTCCCGGTTGGTTTCACGAACCGGGACTAATGGGCATCGCACCCTTTAGTCCCGGTTCGTGCCACCAACCGGGACTAAAAGGTCCAAACGAACCGGGACAAATGGCCCACGTGACCCCTGGGCGCACGAACCGGGACTAATGCCCCCATTAGTTCCGGTTCTAGACTGAACCGGGACTAATGGGCTAACCCGGAATGGACCAAAGCCCTCTTTTCTACTAGTGTAAGCACCCCCTAAAGCAGGACACCCTCACCATATCCGCCCATGTCCACGCCAAACTTGGCGGTGTGCCCAATCTGCCGACGCATTTGGTCTGCTTGGACAGCGTGCCACCCGTTTGGCCCTTGGCCATTCATTTCCAAATTCCAAACTTTGATAATCAAACATAGCAAAGTAGATAGCAAAATAGATCTAGTAGTTTTGCGCATTGTTCAGAAAATCGGTAACTGGTAGCTGCTCAGCCTGCTTGGGAGTAGGGATTAATCGGTGAATCGGCCTATTAACTAGATTAATCGGTAAAGTAAATAAGAACTTGCCAATATATATCTAGTTTTTTTACGTACGATACTCTCATGTTCTCAGCTATGTAATATACTAAAATATGATACTGTTTGCTCAAGCCCTAGCTATTCCGGAGTGAGAAGGGGGATTAGAGGGGTTACGTGCCAATTTTTTTGGTTTCGATTGCCCACAAGTTAATGGGCCAGCAACGACTAATCGACCTAACAACCTATTAATCGTTCTTACAGGTCAATTAATCGGCCTAACAAGTTAATACGACGAATATGTGTTATTCGATTCGACCACCCAATGAGTAACAATTAACTGGCCCGTTAACTAATTAATCGGATGAATTCTTGAACAGTTTTGTGTAGTACCATATGCCATGTCAGCATACAACATCGCACCAACATGCGCAGGGACACTCTGGAAGCGGCGGGTGGGCCACCGGTGAGCCAGTGCTGGCCGCTGCAGTGGCGGCGAAATGGCACGGCTAAGAGAGTGGATGGAAATGGGGTGGCCGTGCCACATACGGGCGGGCCAGGAGGAGGACAAAGGAGGATGGCGCGTCGGCACATACGCAAACACTGCCAAATTTGAACCGGAAATGGGTCGCCATGAACAATAGAAAAACACTTGCCCATTTGCGTCCGCGTGTTGGGCCATCTTTCTTGTCCGCAAGGACCCAAACGGATGAAATGCGTACATTCGTTGAGTTCGCCTAAGGGGTCACCAATCACTGTCCATCAACGTGTCTAGGGAGTCAAATTTGTAAAGTCTGGCTGTATATGCTCTAATCATGTGGTGGACATATTAGTCTGATTGTCCCACGAACATACTCTACGTTAAAATCTCGACAAGTTTCCCCGCTGAAATGCTGGACAAATCGTGAGATTTCTAGGATCAGGTGCTCTCAACACAGTGCGTTGATAGCCCCTCATGGACATTGGGCGACTAATCTCGTGGCCGTTGGCCCTGCTACTAATGATGAATCACACACAGTGCTAATAGTACAGTACGTTGCAAATGTTTTGTTATGAAGCTGATGGGGACCTGACCTCTCTATGTCTGAGGCAGCATACATGTACACCACAAGAGTAAAGTGCTCTGTTCTGTTATCTAGGTGCATGCTCTGCTTTGCTGTCTCATGTACATCCACATGCATGTACACTAGAAAAAGGGAAAATTTCTTCAGAGAGATAATTAGTACTCCCTCCGTCCGAAAATACTTGTGATCAAAATGAATAAAACTGATGTATCTAGAACTAAAATGCGTCTAGATACATCTCTTTTTATCCATTTTGATGACAAGAATTGTATGAAGGACAACTCTCTTTTCCTCTCTGAATGAATGTGCATATATAGTACAGTACAATTAATGGTGGTGTTGCTTTCCGGATGAACTGTTGCTTAGGCTAAAGGGCACTTGTGCTGACAGATAAAGCACCAATGCCAGCAGATACCTGAAAGCTCAAAAGGTCCAAAAGCAAATAGATGCAAATAAAATCCTTACAGGAAGAAAGGAAGGAAGAGAGAGCGTCCGTCCAGGAAGAAAGGAAGGAAGAAAGATGATCAACTGATCATGATTGGCTCAAGTAGCTGTTCCAATTCCCAGCCCAACCAGGGAAAATATATACGTAGGCTGGAAGATGAATTGAATAGTACAAATTCGGAGCCGGCTGTAGAAAAGAAAAGATGTACTAAAGTGGAGACGGTTGCTTTGAAAAATCAGCCCTTGCCTTGTTTGCCAATTCAAACTTGAAAGCCGTCCAGCAGATGATCGGTGCAACACGGTAGAATTAGAAACATTTTATGCTTTGTATTTGTCCCGTGCTGATCTCTCGTTGTTAAACCCGTCAGACCGGATGTATCCACCAGCTACATGTAGCTCCACAACAAGGCCAACTGTGGTATATAATCAATCAATCTGTCAGCGGGTGAAAACGACCGAGCTGTGTTAATTAACCTTGCATGTGATGTGATGTGATTCACACTTGCCATATGATGAATCCTGGCCATCACGGCATACTGCATCAGACCGGATCAAGACAATCGAGATGCTGGCGCGACCAGGACGCATGGTGCAGGAACCGAGATGGCGACAGCGGCACGGCGGAGTGGACGGTGGGGTCGTCGTCAGGTTCGGATGGATAGCTATTCCTGGCCATATACCTAGGTGATCTGAGCTAAGGTAGCCAATCGATTTGTCCATCCACCAGGAGCTGCCTGCACTTGACTTGGTTCCTCCACACCGAATCCAGATGGGATCTCCTTTTAAAAAAAATAAAAAAAAATCCAGATGGGATCTACCACCTCTTTTCACCTGGACCCAGCCTGCATCCATCTGCACTTTGGATCAATCAGTGGTTTCATTGGCAGAGTCAATCTGGGCATAAATGGTTAATTTGCAGGGGTAATTTAGCCAGGTTACAGAAAGTTTGAACCTGGTAGTAGTTTAACCGGGGAGCTGAGCAAGGATAATATATAGCCACTTCCCGTTTCCTTTGCCAAAGTGAAACCCTATTCTAGCTAACCTAAGCTTCGATTTGATCGAGAAGCCCATAATGGTCAGATCGGGCTAGGTTAATGTTCTTCAGCTTGGCTAGCTATTGCTAGTAATTGACAGCTAGGCTCGCCTCTAAGACTAGTGCAAAAGCCACCTTAACCCTTTTTTAGTCTAAACTTCCATGCTCTCGCTGTCCATGGATTGGTCATGGCCATGTCACCTTGGTTAGGTAATCTAGTGCACACAACTTGTTTGTGACTACCGTGACATACTAACATTGCATCACAGATTAACATCACAGGCAATTAAGAAATAACACTCCATCGACAGTGGTCTCGACTTTCCAGCAAACACTAGTAGAATATTTCCAAGCAAAGCTAGCCTGTGGCAGTTTTATTACTTGGGCCGGTGCTCCAGTGTAAAACAGCAACATCGATATTAACAAGTTCCTTTATTAAAATGCTTTCAATCTTTGATGTCTTCAGGTGCCATGAATTTCCTTAAGGTGGGACTTGATTGGCCCCTAGCCATGTATCTTTTCAAAATCTAGTAGTATTATCGTTTCCTATAATGAATTTGGTCATATTGAAGAAGGCAACATTTGTCTTCATCAACTCCTTCCAAAAAGGGGAATCATTCGGCTGCGTCGTCACTTATGTGAGGGTCTTGGATTGCAAATATTTATTACGCAATAACTGTATCCAGACACCCTTCCCCTCTATAGAGAGCCTGCACAGTCATTTACTGAGTAGACACCTATTCTTTACCTCAAGGTTTTCAATGCCTAAACCTCCTTGGTTCTTCGGCCTACAAATATATCGCACTTGGTTCTTTATGTGCTCGCTGCCCTGCGAAATGGCCTCTCCGCCGCGACCATGGTACTAGAGCGGCAAGAACACATCATCGACGCCCGCCACGAGCCAGGCCGTCCCGTGCCCTCCGTTAGCCAAGACGCCGCATGCTAGGTCGGTCCGCCATGCACATTTGGCATCATTGCGAGATCCGATCGAGAGGAGAGGAGGGGGGCCCGCCTCCGCCATCTTAGCCCGGCCGCCTCCTCCTCCGGCGACGAGGGGATGGGAGTGGTTGGTAGAGACGCCCGCGGCGGCTATTAGGTTTCCGCCCGTGCCCTCTGGGACCGAGAGATATGGGGGCCTTTTCCTTCTCTCGACCCAATTCTACCCTAAGCTTCATAAAGTTTCCATGTGTGGCTGATCGACTAGCTTTATGTATGATGATACCAGTCCATGATAAGATCAAGTTAGGTCTCCACCACTTTTACCTCGAGGTAATGAACATGCATCCGTGCTTCAGCTACAACCTATACACATGGTATTCCTTTTTTTCTTGAGAACATGGCCTTTTTTCTTGATTCCCTTTTTTTGCCTAAATTTCAAGCTTCCCCTGTCAATGGTCTTGGTCATAGCAGCTTTGGTTAATCAATGCACACTACTTATTTTGAGCACTGTGACATTTCATCACAGATTAATCACCCACGATTAGGAAATTAGACACGGCCTACGGCGAAATGGACCATGGGATCGTCGTCGGCTGGAACATCATGTTCTGATAGCTCCTGTTGGCTAGTACTCCCGGTGGAGCACCACCAAGGAGGACCTTGATTTCTTATAGCCCTCCACCATAATCACCAATTGAATGGAGCAAATACACCCTTTTGGGACTTCCCTTTGCTGCTTGGGCACAGACATCGCCCCGTTAAGTTATGAGGCGTCGAGGAGAAAAAAATGAAAGGTGTAGGAGGCCCTTTATGGAGATGCTTGGATCTTTAAGATGAATCACACTACTGTCATCTCCCCTGCCCACATCCGGGAGTTCTTTACCTTTTGAATGCTTGTTCATGACTTCCATCTGCAGCCGCATGTTGAGGATAACTTTATCTGGAAGCACTCGAATGATGGTCTTTATCGCGAACAGTCGATGATGTTCTTCTAAAGTGTTTGGATGAGGATCAGGCAAGAGTTGCTATGGGAGAAGTACATGAAGGTATTTGTGGCACTCACCAGTCAGCTCCCAAGATGAAATGGTTATTGCAACGTGCTGGGTTTTATTGGTCGACTATGATTAATGATTGCTTCAGATATTATAAAGGATGTGAAGCTTTTCAAAAATTTGGTGATATTCAATTGGCTCCTGCTGCTATGTTACATCCTATTATCAAGCCGTGGCCTTTCAGAGGATGGGGTTTAGACTTTATTGGGCAAATTTATCCGTCTTCCTCAAAAGGGCATATGTTCGTATTGGTGGCAACTGATTACTTCACTAAATGGTCTGAAGCAGTACCTCTCAAGAACATGACACATACGGAGGTAATTCAATTCATAACCGAGCACATTATTCATAGATTCAGTGTTCCTCAAACGTTAACTACGGATCAAGGTTCATCTTTCATGTCACACCAAGTCAGAGAGTTTGCCGAATCTTATAACATAAATTTGCTCAATTCCTCTCTGTATTATGCCCAAGCTAATGGACAAGCTGAGTCTAGCAATAAAATTTTAATCAAGCTCATCAAGAAGAAGATTGAGGATAATCCGAGGAGATGGCATGAGTTGTTGTCTGAAGCTTTATGGGCACATAGAATTTCAAGGCATGGTGCTACGAAGGTAACTCCATATGATCTAGTATATGGTCAAGAGGTCGTTTTACCAGTGGAAGTAAATTTGAATGCTTTGAGAATAGCCAAACAAAATGATTTATCGGCAGTAGACTTTTATAACTTGATGATGGACAATATTGATGAAGTTGCCGATAAACGTTTGGTTGCTTTGAAGTCCATAGAGAGAGACAAGGTGAGGGTTGCAAGAGCTTACAATAAGAAAGTTAAGTTGAAGAATTTTCAAGTTGGTGATCTCGTCTGGAAAGTGACTCTGCCGATTGGTTCAAGAGATAGAAAATTCGGGAAGTGGTCTCCGAGTTGGGAAGGTCCTTTTAGAATTACAAGAGTAGTTCCCGGAAACTCTTATTTGGTGGAATCTGTACAAGGGACGGTGTTACCTAGAGCTCTCAATGGCAAATACTTGAAGAAATACCACCCGAGTGTGTGGCAAGAAGCCTAAGTAGGCAACGGCCGATATATGATTATCACCCTTAGCACAAACATGGCCGATACATAATTATCGCCCTAAGAAAATAAATGGCCGATGGAGTGTTGACATCGTCCTTAGAACAAACACCGTGCGTATTATTTTTCGGCGTGCAAGCTTTGCCGAAAAACAGGGGGGCATGTGTTGACATCAGATTTTGGCACGGCGTAAAAGAAAATGAGATGCCTTCGAGTGAAAGGGTTTTCAACATGAAAAGTTTCACATCACCGAGTGGAACAACTTTGATGTTTAGGTTATCATCGTCCGACTCCATCTTAGGGGCCGAAATTATATTCCGAGTGGCAGAATTCAATATTCCGAGTGGTTTTCGGCCGATCATGCCTTCAAGAAGACCTCGGATGAAGGAGTACTCTAATGGAATTGTCTTCGTCTTGTCGAGGCAATCAATTTTGATATATAAATCATCTCAATCCAAGTTCATATGCAAAAGTTAGAGGCAATACACTTCAGACCAAAGCTGGATGGAAATATGGCGCAGAGTACCAGACACCATGTCTGATGGGTCGCGCGAGCAATTCGGCCCTTAAGAAATCCTTGAATCGAAAAAACTTCAACACAAGAAAGTTTCGTCTCGTCGAGCCGATCGATTTTCATATATAATTCGTTTCAATCCGAGGTCGTATGGGACCTGAGAAGACAAATCAAGATCAGGCTATGTTTTCGGTCGAGTGAAAGCTTACCTTTCGAGTAAAAACTTACCGATCGATAAAAAGCTTATCATCCGAGTGAAAATTTACCGGTCGAGTGAAAATTACCGGTCGAGTGGGAGTTTGCTGACCGGATGAACTTATTATTATCCGAATAAAAATATAGTCATCCGAGTGAAATTGTCCTCGAGATGAAAATAGTCCGAGTGAAAGATTGTTTTCCGAGTGAAAAAGTCCAGTCGGATGGTCCAAGTGAAAGTCTCTAATATCCGAGTGGATGAGCTCGAATCCGAGTTAAACTGAACATGTGCCCGAAAGTTTATCAAGATGACCTCGGATGAAGAAGTGTTCAATACAAAAGTTATGCATATCATCAAGACGGTAAACTTTGGTTTTGGAGTCATCATCATCAGAGATAGTATATGGCCTACAAGTTCACTACAAGACTCGGATAATCCAGTCTACTGCAAGACCGAGTCCGACTGGAAGGTAAAGATGACCTCAAGGAATATTCAAGATGGCCTTATTTGAAAAAGTAATCAACATGAGAGTTGTTCGTATCATCGAGGCGCACAAGTTTGATATTTGGGCCGTCTTGATCGGAGATCATATGCAAGCTCGGCGGCCCGCGCAAGAAGGAAGACAGAGTTTGGGCCAGATTCAGACTGAATCCGAGTTGGAATAGAACTAGGACTCTAGGACGTGAATTGATGTAATTTTTCTTGTAAGGAAAGCCTAGACGAATCCTTTACTTGTACGGGAAGTCTAGCCGCCTCTTATATATGTTGGGGGTGACGGCCGATTGAACAACACACAATCGAACAAATCAATATACTAATTTTTCATCTACGTTTTATCTCTCCATCGTTTTTCTCTCTCGTTCTTCGCTGTTCTTCGTGTTTGAGAGCTGCGAATCTCGAGGCTCTAGGGGCGAGCGAATCGACCTAGGGCAGCCCATAGTCGCCGCACTCCCTGACGGGGTCCCTCCCGGGGGTGTGGGGTTTCGGGTCTGCAAAAGCGCCCGTCGACTGTCTTGCGTATCGCGCTGTCGGTCGGGTCTCCTTCGACGTGAGCTGCGGTGCATCACCCTCGCCGTCGAGGGTACACGTGACGTGTTCGTGTATCAACACACTCAACACATGCTGAGCTTGAAGCTTGTTGCGATAGTCTACCCCTTGTTGTGCAATGGATAAACATACTGGTGATCCTAGAAACAAAGTGTTGTGAAGTTCTTTCGACATTAACGTTGCCTAATTGCACATGGCTGAGACATGCAAACATCATTAATGAAGCAAAAAAAAATCTTTAACTAAAAAAGAACGTTTTGTTAGGTTAAAATTGATGTGTGGCAAAATAATTTTAGTCATAAGTTGTAATTCTCTATGAAATGAAAAATCTCATATTCCTAATGTAAAAATGAGTGCCCTACCTAATGCATTAATCATGTATCACTTGAGACAAGGTCACGATAGTTCAGCCAAACCCCACTCAGATCATTTCATAATTTTTTAAATTAATTATTAGAAGTTGTACAACTAATTTTATTTCGTAAATAGATATGCGACTAAAAAAATATCGAATGGAGCTATAATTTTTTTAATTGTAGTTAAAGAAAAAAATAGTCCATTTACTGGATGAAAAAATCACAATTTGATTATAAATTTTATAACAATATAAGAAAAGAATTGGTTAACAAGTGGATAATGAGGAGAACATACTCATTAGTAAAAGATTACTCATTAATTTATTTTATCTAATGTGTGAAGACTAAAGTTTTTCGTGCACCTTATTAGTGATTTAACAACTATGCTTACAGAAAGAAAAATATTACGAAAAAGTTATTAAAACATTTTTTTATATTAAATGTTGGATCCACCATGGGTCGTGCATGTTTCGATCAATATTAGACTGATCATTCATAAAAGACAATAGATTATAATATAAAGTTGAATTTAATTTATACCAAACTTTTATATTTATTTTTTATATGATTTATGTTTAATATAATAAACCACACAAAGTGTATTTGGTAACAAAAAATATATTTGTTTATGTTTATGAGACACACTTAAAAATATTTAAAAACCTAACCACTAAAATGTGAGAAAATAAAGGACAACTTGTAGGCCTCTACTTGGTCAATTGGTGGCACTTGTATGATTATAGAATATATATGTTTGTGTGTGCGTTCATTTATCTTTACTATGCTCAAATGTCTTGGTAAATTTCTATAATGGATATCTCTATCAAACATCGTGCAACAGTTTATAATGCATGATTCAGTACAATCAAGTAGAGAAATCTAGAGTATAATGTGTTTTGCTCATGAAGGGCTAGGGACTTGCAGTTGCAGATAAGGAGTTTAGCACAAAAAAGGCTCCCATAAAATCATAACACATTTATATTCAAAAGGCAGCCAGTGCACTCTTTTGCATCATTGCACCTTCAGAGATAAAAATATTATGCAAGACAGAATAACATGTCACATTAAGGGTTGGAAACCCAGAAATTTTGCATAACATGACTGATAAATATCAAACATCCTACATGCATACTAGCTTACAAGTTGTGGTAGACAAACATCCATCATCGGGGATGGGTTACAACTTACAACTGAGTCAATGCCTTCCTTCGTGCACATGTGGTCGGTGATCAACGGCGTCGCGCTTTGCCATTGTGAGTGGGGCGCTTGGGCTCCGGCCAAATACCGCCTGTTCACCTGGCTCTTTGGGCAAAATAGAATCCTGACGGCGGACAGACTGCTCACGCGGCAGTTGCCTAATTCCTACTTCTGCCCATTCTTTCCACGGAACTTGGAGACGGCAGAGCATCTTGATCACCTGTGGGTGGCCGCAGCAGTTATGGACCCGCACCGTGGAGCGCTTCCACCTGCCGAGCCTTCTTCCAGTGTCCTGAACGCCCTGGGCATCGCTCCACGAGTGGCTATCGAACCTGGCGATGGGCACACCACATGTCAAGCGCGGGTGATCCATGAACTTTATGCTTCTATGGTTCATCTGGAAGGAGCAGACCGATAGCATCTTCAGGACGTCGAGCGGCGGGTCGAGCAAGTATTCGCCGTTCCGGTCGATGAAACTAATCAATGGGCGCTGGCAGGCGGTCGGCCTTTGATTTATGAGGAGTAGCCTTCATTCCCGCGCGCTCCCGCGCATTTGTTTTCCTTTCTCTTTGGCTTTGCACCGGGTGTATCATCTACTCCCTCCGTTCAGAATTACTTTGTCGCAGAAATGGATGTATCTAGAACTAAAAAATGTCTAGATACATCCATTTCTACGGCAAGTAATTCCGAACGGAGGGAGTACTTTGTATAGTTCGCTGTTAGCCGTCCTTTCCTCTTAATGAAACCGCTTCGCAGCTCTTCTGCGCTCTTTCAAAAAAATACTCCCTCCGTCCGGAAATACTTGTCATCAAAATGGATAAAAGGGGACATATCTAGGCGTATTTTAGTTTTAGATACATCTCTTTTTATCTATTTTGATGACAAGTATTTTCGGACGGAGGAAGTACTTGCCAACATTTTCGTCTTTGTACTTGTGCCATGCTGACAGGGATGGCGCCCCTAACATAACCTCTCCTTGTTAAACCCGTCAGTCAGGCCGGATATTTTTGGCCCCGTCAGATCCGATGTATATGTATCCACCAGCTAACCTACGTGTAGCACCATAACAAGGCCAGCTGTAGTAGTGAACCATTACACTGTCAGTGGGTGAAAAGGACCGAGCTGCCTTAATTAACCTTGCATGTGATGTGATTCTCACTTGCCATATGATAAATCCTGGACATCACGGCATACCAGACCGGATCAAGACAATCGACCAGGATGCATGGTGCGTTGGTGCAGGAACCGAGACGGCGACAGCGGCACGGCGGAGTGGAGTGGACGGCGGGGTCGCCGTCGGCTCCACCGCCAGGTTCGTCCGGACAGCTCTTCCTGGCTATCATCTACGCAGCGGAGCACCACCTAGCTGAGCTGAGCTGAGCTGAGCTGAACCAGCTAGCCAATCGATGTATGTGTCCATCCACCAGGAGCTGCCTGCACGGCTACAGTTGGTACTACGTCCAGACAGAATCCAGCCTGCATCGATCTCCTCGGTCAAGTTTGGCAGGCCAATCACCAATGGTATAATTTATTTTTTGAGGCGACCAGTGGTATAATTTATCTGCATGGTAAAACTTAACAAAGCAGCTAGTTGTAGGCTTGATTAGCCAATCTGTGGCGAGCTTAATTAGCACCACATGAAACCAAGGAGGAGACAAATCCCAAGCGTATATTTTATACTAGTATCAGGATTGGATCAGGGCATGGTGCCACACATACATGCTGGCCCCTTTTAGTTTCCTTTAACAAGTGAAAGTGCCGGCCTAATTCTAGCTACGCCTGGTAACTGGCTTCCATGTGACTCATCGACTAGCTTCTGTACGATGTGATGAGCCCATGATGGTCAGGTCCGGCAAGTTTTTCTTTTCTTTTTTGAAAAGCAGGGTTAGGTTAATTAGGTCACTCGCACTTTTTTAGCCTCTAGGTAATTAACTTCCGCTTGGCTAGCTCTTGCTAGTAATTGACAGCTAGGTCTGCCTCCAAGATTAGTGCAAAAGCCAACTTAACCCTTATTAGTCTAACATTCGAGCTCTCATTGTCTACGGATCGGTTATGACGATGGCATCTTTGGTTAATTAATCAATATAACCCACTTGTTTGTGATACTGTGACATTGCATCACAGATTAACCACCGGCAATTAAGAAATAGTATTCCATTGACGGTGTTTAGGCCAACTCCATCGCACGACCCCAAACGGACGTCCGGATTGGCCGGATTTTGTCCCTTTGGGGCGCCGATGAGTCCGCCCGTGTTCAGCTTTGTCCGGTGGGTCATGCGTGCGCCCACCGCGCGGCCGCACCCCAAATCATGTTCGGGGTGGACGTGAATAAAAAAATATAAAAACTAGAATTAAATTACTTAAAAAGTAAATAAACGCATTTTAAAAGAATATAAAACATATATAGGGGTACGGCCAAAAACGGCCCACTTTCTCAGTCCACTTAAACGGCCTAGTTTCATAATTAACATAATAAAAAAATAAAAAAAACCTCCCGTGCGCTCCTGTCGCGCCCGTCGGTGCCGTGGCCGTCGCCGTCTTCACTGGCCGCCGGTGTCGTCGTCGTCCCTGACGAGGTCGACGTAGTCCGGCGGCGTCCACAGGTGGGGCGGCGGCGCGTGGTGGACGGAGGCGGCCTGTAAGGCCGGAGGTGCCTGCACCACCTCCTCCCGTGGCGAGGCCTCCCACTCCGGTGACCGCGGCGGAGTGACGCACCAGTTCACGCCCACGCCGGCAGCCATCTCTGGAGCAGTGCAGGACCAGCCCCACCCCTGGCCCAGCAGCTCCTGGAACGCGGCCGGCGGCTCCTCCTCCATCGCATCCTCCGTCACGGCCGCCAGCTGCAGCTCCGGGAAGGCAACGTCGCCGGCGGCAGAGAGGGCCATGGCCTCCTCCAGGCCGTCCAATTGCCGCTCGTCATGCGTGTTCATGGAGTCCTCCATGACACGCTGCACGAGACGGCCTCCTCCTCCGCTGTCATGCGGGGAGGTGGCGACGGAGACGGGGAAGGCGACGGCGTGGGCGTTAGGCCACGCACCCGCGTACGCCCACGCGCCTCTGCACGTGGCCACCGCGGCCCCGACACGGTGCCGGCGAAGTACGACGCGCGGCGCGTGTCGTGCTCGTCCTGGAGCCATGTGTCCCACAGCGTGGAGTCGGGGGCGTACCTGTGGTTGTAGTACAGGTCATTGGGGAGGAGGCGGCGGCGGCGCGCGATCTCATCGCGCCGGGCACGGCCGCTCGCTGGCACCGGCGGGATGGGGACCCGGTCCGCGGAGAGGTGCCAACCGTTGGGGAGGTGGACGTCGCTCCACGGGACTGGCGTCCTTGTCTCCCAGTACCTCCGGCACACGTCCGCGACGATGTACTGCCGGTCGCGCTCGCCGGCCGACCTAGGGGCAATGGTGAAGGGAGCCGGCGCGGGGGCTCTACGGGAGGAGCGCGGCGGTGACTCGGGCTCCTCCTTCTTCATGGATCTGCGGCGGCGGCCCGAGGAGGAGCCGGCCTCGCGGTCGTGCTTTCCCTTGCGGCCGTAGTTCCAAAGGCCCATGGCTGCGGCCGACTGGCGAGGTCGACGACAGGGAGTTTAGGGTTTCGAGGGTGTCGGGTTTCGAGGGGGCAGAGAGGGGCCGGAGTGGGAAATGTGGACGACGACCGGTCCACGGCTTCCCATTTAAGAAGGACGATGACCCCGAGTTGTGCGGATGACAGGTGGGACCACCCGCCCATGCGCATTTATGTTGGCGGGTGGGAGGTAGGTGGCCGTCTGCCACGCGACCCAAACCCGACGCAAGTTTGCGCTCGAAATGGGTCGGCCCGGATACAAAACGGACCAGATGGGTCCGGGCCGTCGCGCGCTGGGCCGCCTGGTTTGTCCGTTTTGCCCAAAACGGACGGGGCGGACAAGATAGAGTCGCGCGGTGGAGTTGGTCTTAGACTTTCAACCAAATATTAGTAGAATATTTCCAAGCTAAGCAATGATGTTTTGGTTATATTAGTCGACTATTCCACGTACGAGCTTCACTATAAATACTAACAAAGTCAGTCTTAACCAGTTTCTCCGCTGAGATAATCTTTTTAGACAAATCTTGAGATTCAGGTGCGCCGCAATGGATGCGTTAATCATGCATCTCCTAAATCAACTGATGCTGATGCAGTCAGACCTTACTCTGCGTCACCATTTACCCGCAGGGTTTATTCAGTTGAGTTAATTAATACAGGTGGTAGGCCTTATTTCCTCTGTGACGTATACGATGTTTTGATGTGGACATAAATCGATCTTGTGGCCCATTGATACACTAGCCAGGGAAGGAAAATCATACACGGTCTACTTTCCGTATGCATGAGAATGGCACCACACAAGATTTATATGTGCATGCCCATCATGTCTACTTTTCGTTTCCCTTACACAAGTGAAATTGCTCACCCAATTCTACCTTAGCTTGATAAGTTCAACGTGCCTGATCGACTAGCTTTATGTAGGATGAGATGATCAGCCCATGACCAGATCAAGTTAGGTCTCCACCACTTCTGCCTCGAGGTAACTGACATGAGACTGGCTACCTTTTGACAAATAGCTTCACATCCAAGATTAGTGCACTCATCAGCCCATGTGCAAACACCTATAAACATGGCCTTTTGTTTCTTTTTTAATTTCCCTTTTTTTTGCCTTAATGTCAAGCATCCGCTGTCAATGATCTTGATCATAACAGCTTTGCTTAATAAATGAACACCACTTGTTATGATTACCGTACATTACATAACAAATTAACCATCTGCATTAAGAATTGTACACTATCGACAAAGCCTTTGGAGTTTCAAGTAAATATTAGTTTGTAGAATCCCAGCCAGGATGCTCATTTTTCTAAGAGAGAATTCCTTATTTGACACTCCCTTAAAATCATGTTCCTTATTTGACACTGGAAAAAATTTCTTCCCTATATGACCTATAGTCTTAATTTCTTTCGCTATATGACACTCTAGTTCATTTTGTAGACGTGAAAAGACCTTTTTACCCCTGTACATAATGTAACCAAAAATATGTAGCATTGAGCCTAATTAGGGGAAATTCGTTTATGAGAGTGAGCACAGCTGAACATGTTATCTCCTCCGTTGGTCTTTTTTGGGATGCGTGTGTATTCTATATTCCTGAGCGCATGCATCCAATGTATTTAGAACGTATTCGGCTGTGGGTCTAGTTTCATGTGGTATGGTTTGTGAGTGCGACGTCGATCGACATTGATAATTGACGCTCTTAGCGTTGAAGAAAAGAGGAAGAAACCAAGGCGGAGACCAAGTCCACGAGTACGTGCATGTGGGCAAGGTGGCCACTCCGGGCTCCGGCCGTGTGCGGTTGCTGTCCGGCCGGCTGACTCTGCCCGCCCACCCCGCCGCTCATCCAGGGGAAAATTCCTAAACGTAGTAGACTTGACCTGATTTTTTACAGGCCGGCCTAATTCCTAAACATAGTAGACTTGACCTAAACATAGTAGCAAATCGACTGGCATGACAATACCAGCATATCTGATGTCATATATGGATAACTCGACTGATTTTTTTGAACAACTATTATCTTGTACATATTTGTGGTCACATTATACATATGGGTAAAATGGTCTTTTCACGTGTACAAAATGCACTAGAGTGTCATATAGGAAAAAAAATTAAGACAAGAGATCATATAGGGAAGAAAATTTTCTTCGGTGTCAAATAAGGAACACAATTTTAAGAGTGTCAAATAAGGAATTCTCTCTTTTTCTAAACCTGGTGCACTGTACCCATTATCTGTGTTGTCCAATACTGCTTTGAGATCCATACTAACAAATATAATTTTATGTATAAATTTTTTCTCTTTTTTGTTTCCCTAAAATGTAAAAAACATATGGACTTCAAACTTTGTAGGTCAACAAAATTTTAGAACTCTAATATGTGCAAAAATTCCAGATTTTTTGGCCCAAAAGAAATATACAAAATCTGAATTTTTGAGTAAGAAATACTATTTGAAGTATTTCATTCGTTCAAAAAAATCTGGATGTTTTTTTGACACATTGTACTTATTAAGTTTGAAGTTCATATGTTGTTTAATTTCAGAGAAACAAAAAACACTTCATGCACGGACCGCGAAGCAAAAGACACTTCGTGTACTTATAGTTTAAAAAATGTGCAGGTAATTTACAAATATATTCAAGTATCTAAAGAAATATTCATGTCTTTTTTAAAAAGTGTTCACATATTTACAAAATAGTGCATGCAGTTTAACCAATGTCCATGAAATTTCAAAATCGCAAAAACTATTTAAAAACTGATTCCGCATCTTAAAAATGTTAATGAAATTGAAAGGTCTCCACATATTTTGGAAAACAAATGTTCATGCTGTGAAAATGTGTTCATGATTTATATGTTTTGAAGAAATGTTCATATACTTTTCAGAAATGTGCTTGTGTTTTAATTTTTTTCCATATAATTTGAATATTGTCCATGTGTTTATGTAAATAACTTCATTTGTTTATCAAAAGTGTATAATTTACTTTACAATCATGAAAACTGAAAAAGTGAAAGCAAAATAGAAATGATAAAAATAAAATTATTGGAAAAAAAGCAGAAAGACATTGGGACCAGGAATTCGGTTGCCAGATTTAAATTTTTACATAAGGATGTGTAGATTATGTTACCGTGGTTAGCAAAAAATACTGCCAATTTATCAGATGAAATACTTAGATAAAGTTCTATTTAAATTTAGTTATGTGATAAAAAGTACTTGGCAAAGAACCACATCATGAGAACACAACTACCGATGGAAATATATACCTTTTGCGCTACTATTTGTTCTCCAGGTGAATCCCAACTCGTTATGTGTTGTTTAACAATGATATATCAATTATGCTCAGAATGGACCATTAATAAAACTAATGGTGGGGTTGCTTAGGCTAAAGGGCACTGCTGACAGATAAAGCCAACAGCTATCTGAAAGCTCAAAAGGTCCAAAAGCTGATACTTACTATACGCGAATAGAATCCTCACACCTGGATATTATTGGAATATGCATCACTCAAAGCAGATTTAAAGTGCCAGAGAAGAGAGAGGGTCCTCCATCCAGCAAGGAAGGAGGATGAACCAGCCAAGGAAAATATCTATGACAGCTGAATGGAATATAAATTCGGAGCCGGCAAAAGGTAAAGATCTAGTGGAGACGGTTGCTCTGAAAAATCAGTCCCTGTTGCCGATTCAAAGTCATACAGCTGATAATGAAGGTAAATTTTATTCTTTGTACTTGTGCCGTCCTGACAGGGACCTCTCGTTGTTAAACCTGTCAGACCCAATATTTTTGGCCCTGTCAGATGCGATGTATGTATCCACCAGCTAAGCTACGTGCAGCTCCATAACAAGACCAACTGCGTTAAGTACACCATCGATCAATTTGTCTGTGGGTGAAAATGACCGAGCTGCCTTAATTAACCTGCATGTGATGTGATCCTGGCCATCACCGCATGAACGGAAGAAGACAATCAAGCTTGTGCGACCAAGATGCATGTGCATGTGCATGTGATGTGATTCTCCCTTGCCATCATGTGATGAATCCTGGCCATCACGGCATACCAGACCGGATCAAGACAATCAAGACGCATGGTGCAGGAACCGAGATGCCGACAGCGGCTCTGCGGAGGGGAGTGGACGGTGGGGTCGCCGTCGGCTGCACCGTCAGCTTCAGGTTCGGACACCTCCTCCTGGCTAGTATCATCTACCCAGTGGAGCACCACCTAAGCTGAGCTGGGCTAGCTAGCCAATCGATTTGTTCATCCACCAGGAGCTGCCTGCACTTGAACAGAATCCAGATGGGATCCTTCACCTCATTTCACCTGGACCCAGTCTGTATCGACCTACACTTGGATCAATCAATGGTTTAATTTGCAATCACCAATATGGCTTAGTTTGCAGGGATAACTTGGGCAGGTAAATCACCAACTGTAGAAGTTTAAACAGGGAACTAATTAAGCAGGGATAACCCTACTACTTAACACAACAGCTAGCTGCAGCCTTGATTAGCCAATCCGTGGCCAGCTTAATTAGCACCACATGAAACCCAGTTGGAGACAAACCCCTATTGTATATTGTATACTATCAAGATTGGATCTATCGACCAGCATGGGCATCACCGCACGGTGCCGCACATACATGCGTGCCCATCATGCTACTAGCCACTTTTAATTTCCTTTACCCCAAGTGAAAGGTGCTGCTAGCCTAATTCTAGCTAAACCTGGTTAACTGGCTTTCACGTGGTTCATCAACTACTAGTACGATGTGATCGATGTGGTTGTCAATGGATTGGTCATCACCATGGCGGCTTTCATTAATTCGTCAATTCAGGCAACTTGCTATGATTACCGTGACACTAGATCACATATTATCCACCAGGCGATTCACAAGTACTACTCCCTCTAAAGTAGTTATTTAAATGCTCTTATATTTGGTCGACACTAACATGGACTTTCAAATAAACACTAGTATAACCACAACCCAGTTCTTTTGGTGGCTTTAAAAAAGAAACCGCCCCTTCTCTAAGCCGCTAAAAGAACTGGGCCTACATAGGCTAATGAAGCATTTGGTGAAATGTTTCCTACGGAAAAATTGTGGACATTTCTAGGACCAGGTGGCATGGATCCAATGCGTTGAACATGCATCGACTAGACCGACTGGCACTGATGCAGTCAAATCTTCCCATGCATCAAAATTTACTGACAGGGTTCACTTAATTATTGTAAAATGTCAACACAAATTTTCTTACATAAATGGATGTTGGCTGACAATTTCGTGGGTGTTGCTACCACTGATGCATTGCATATGGCCCATCTGAATATTTACTAATAGAAGGGTGTTAGTGATTATTATGTGTTTTCGTCCGTAGATCCTCCACTTCATACATTTCCCCTCCCGCCCATTCCCTTTTTTCACCCATACTATATTTTTTTTGCATGCCAACATTCCTCGGGCAAAAGCCCCTACAATCCTATCCTCTATTCTCTCTAATTGTAGCGGCTTCCATGAGCCTGATATGTACGACATGATAACTGATCTGATCAGATCAGATCAGCCCATGATGACCAAGTCGGGCTAGGTTAATTAGGCCACTTTTCCATTTGAGCAACTAGGTAATTAACTTCATTTTGGCTAGCTCTTCACTGGTTGGCACCTAGGGTTGGCTCCAAGGTTAGTGGAAAAGCCAACTTAACCCTTTTTCAGTCTTAACTTCCAAGCTTTCGTTGTCCATGGATTGGTGGTCATGGCCATAGTAGTTTAGGTTAAGTAATCAATACAACCTTTCACAAAAGAAGTAACCAATAAAACCAACTTGCATTTGATTACCGAGACATTGCATCACAGATTAACCACCACAAATTAAGAAATCATACTCCATCGACGGTGGTTCGGGCTTTCATCAAGTAAGTGTTTATAAAATATATCCAAGCTAAGCTGTGATATAGCAGTTATATTAATCTCACTGGGATTCAAGGTATGCATCATTGTACTAACTATTCATGCAATAGGTCATGCGTTTGAAGAGAAATTGAAAGTCAATAAAAATCTATTCATTTAAGTTCCAGCCATTTTATTTTTTACTAGTTATTATTCCTAGATATTTATATTTGGCCTTCAGTCACATTTTATATTAACGTTCTTGTCCTTCTTGTAGGTCGACTTGTAGTAGCATGCATACAACACGATCCCGAATAATGCACCGAGACCATTGGGGTCTGCAGTGTATGAACAAAGACAAGAACCATCATGGTTGGAGAGACACTCTCAAGTTATATAAGTTGAGGTTGGAACCTTGAGATGGAGATAATACTAACCTCTATCTCACGGTCAGGAATATCTCCATCTCAGGTTCACGGTTAGTAACCGAGGCACTTGTCTTTGTTCGTGCACCACATCTCCCTAATGGGCATGGTACACTATTCGGCCTCGTCCTGTATGTCTGCTACTACAAGTCAACCCGCAAGAAAAAGAACAACATCAAGCTAAAATATGATTCAAGACCAAACGTCAATATGTTGGAAGAATATCTAGTAAGAAATAACATAACTGTGACTAAAATGAATAGATTTTTAGTGTCTTCCATATGAATAGATTTTTAGTGTCTTCCATTTTCTCTTGAAATGTATGACCTAACGCATGAATAGTTAGTCCAAGCATGAATTGAATCCCTTCAATAATTGATGGAACCGAAAGCCTTGAGCCATACAATAGTTTGGAAGGAAAGGGTACTTCGAAGTAAGAGAGCAATGGGCCAAGTATTGAACTCCACCAAAGCCTACACCGACGTCCGACTTTTGTAGTCATTTAAGGGGTCATTTTCTGTTCAATTTGAATAAGCATGGAGCGTCTTTCTTCCAAAACCTCACAATCATCAGTGTCTAAAGTTTCATGGTGAATATTGGTTTCACATTTTTACTGCTTAGGCGAGGTCATATAAATTTGGAACTATAACTTTTATTTTAGTTATGATCATGAGTGATGAAGATTTAAATAGTTGGAAAAGTGAAGAAAAAGGATGATGCTATGGATTGGTTGTGCCTCTTTTTTTCTCCGAGGCTGACTCTTTTTTCTGTTGACTAGTCTCAGCCATAATGGTTTCAATATCTTTTGAAAAGCAAATGCGGCTTAGTAACAATAATAGCATGAAGTAAGTTGTCGGGTCGAGGGGTGCATGAAAGATCCGGTAACATGGAAACTTTCGCAATAAAAACTTCATATGTAAATTAAAAAAGTTACTGTTTACTGTAATGGTAAAGAGCAAATTCGAACATGCGAGCAGACCTTTTGACTTATAGCCTGTGAACTTTTGGAAATAGAAAAACTCGACGATAGGAATACCCGAGATCCAGTTGTTAATGTCGACGAGCTAGCCCCCGCGTGCAGTGCGCGAACTCAATATATAGGGCTCAATGCGGGTGCAGATGCAAATCAAAAAGAGTCAGACACGCACGTTATAAGTTTCTAGCTAGCATTGGATGGATGTTTATGCCTGTATGCGTACTCACTGTTGCGACCCGCACGCGTACTCCCAGCCTTAGCGGCATCCGGCAAAGAAGCTCTCCTCCGTCTCCATCTCCTCCCTCCCTGGAGATCGCACATGTAGGAGCATGTGAAGGGGATCGTGAGGTCACGCCGTGGCAGCTCCGGCGTCTCCCTGTCCTCCCGCTCTAGGGTCTCGAGCAAGCGGGCCTGCATCGCCGACACCGCCCTATGAAACCGGTCGTCGTCGGACTCGTCGTCCCGCTTAAGGAGGGCCCGGAGGTTCTGACTCTACGAGATCCTGCGCCGAAGCTCCCAGACGTCGCCGGCGGTTCACCACGCAGCCGCCTCCCTGCTCCCCTTGCTGCTGCTTGATGTCGCGGGTTTGATCATTGCGCAAAGCAAAGACGCCGCCGCATCCATCTCCATCTGATCGTGGTGGCGAGTGGTTCCTCCATGCCGTGCGTTCGCCGCCGCCTCGATCCCCAATGATCCTGTTGTGGTACGCTAACCTAGGGTTTCACGATTTATATAATTGAGTTCTGGAAGAAAATAAGGGCACGTCGCCTGAACATTCTATTTGGGCCGGTTAATTTCCGCGAGCCATTGCATTGAAAAAGGAACCGCCTGATGGCTTTCTTCTTGGGCTGATCCTATTTTGCGCTTTAGGCGCCCTGGGAGCTGGGCCGACCCGCTTAAATTTATCAGTCTTCTCTGTTAAAGGGCAAAAAAAAAGGCTGCGACAGCTAGGTCGAAACTAAAGACCTCTCTGTTCAGAACATAGAGAAGTAACCACTAGGTCTCACATCTATTCATCTTCTTATCCTCTTCATTTTGCGTAGCTTTTTTTTCTTTTTTCTTTTATTTTTTATTTTTTTTGTGGAACAGTTTTGTTCAGTTTTTTCTTTCCTTTTCTTTTTGCTAAATGAGTGAACTTTTTCTTCAAATTCATTAACTTTTTTCAAAATTGATGAACTTTTCTTTGATATCGATGAAGTTTTCTTTGAGATCGTTGAAAGTTTTTCAAAATCAATGATCTTTTTTCAGAATCCATTTTTTTTTCAAATTCCGGTGAACTTTTTCAAATCCGTGAACATTGTTCAAAATACAGTGAACTTTTAAAAAATCTGTGAACAATTTCCGAAATTGATGAACGTATTCTTGATTTTGTGAACATTTTTTTAATCTGATGAATTTTTTCAAATTCGTGAACATTTTTCAAAACTAATGAACTTTATTCGATTTTGTGGTAAAAGTTCGAAATCTGTGAATTTATTTATGAAAATTGATGAACTTTTACAAAATTGTGAAGTCTGTTTCAAAATAAGGTTTTCTTTTGTCAAATAATTTATAATAGAACTGAAACAAGGGCTAAATAACACTGTCTCGGATGTAAAACGTCAAAGTTATTGTGGTGCATTGGCTATTGCCTTAAGTGTGTCCACAATTGCATGTGAGTTCGAATCCCACTTCTTGAGATAATAGCGTGTTTTTTTCTTGCTGCTGGGCTGGCCCACTACCGCTCGAGTTCGAGCGCCAACTAGCCTAAGCGGCGCTGAGGGCGCCGAACAGGAGCTCCCTTCTTCTTCCTCCAAATGTTTTGTGGAGTCGATAGCGAAATAGTGCA
>NC_041383.1:818184198-818187884 GCF_002162155.2 Triticum dicoccoides | reverse complement strand
GCGACGATCAAATACGAAAGGACCTTTGCCCCTCAACCAACACATGTTAATCCTCGTCCTCATCGCCGCCATCGACTGTACAGCTCGCGTCACCGTCCTCGTCTCCGGCGAAGACCTGGCTCGACCTCGCCAGGGCCATAGCGTCCAGTCCCATCACCCATGTCTCGGCCTTAGAGCTCCACAACGCTTGCCCTTCTTCATTTGGAAATCGATTATAATAAGTATTACCAGAAGATGTCTCGTACAAAAACTGTTACCAACATATAACAAGTATCTTCTAACAATTCATAGTAGTTTTTTTTCTTTGAGAAATTACTGAGTAAGCCAAGAAATAGAAAAAACCATAGACTTAATTAACTAACTTGATATGATTATTGGAAATAAAAAATCTCATAAAATAATTAACCAGCACAAAAAGTAGAAAGTGGACTAGGAACGATGGGTATAAGTAATGTTTGATCATGTCATGACTGATATGATGCATATGTTATCCCTTGGTTAGATTTGGAGCTTGCTCATGCCAAAATCCCCAGAATGCACGTCCCAATATTATTTGCAAGAGATTTAGGCAAATATAGGTCCTTCACTCAAATAGATCATTCAAGGAGAAATACTTTATACTTAAATTTTTGTTTACAATAAATATGATATAATTATCTTAGATTGTAAATATTATGTGAAAATTACATACAAAATTTGAATATATTTTCACAAGTGTAAACCGCTCATTTAAATAGATCCTTCATTTATTTCATCTACAGGTTAAAAGACTATAGTTAAAAGAATTCTATCAAAAAAATATGGGATAAGTATGGTAGATTTCCATTTTTGGAATTGGAAATTTGGGTTTTTAGGGGGAATTGGAAATATGTATTGCATTACTGATGGTGCGCACCACATTCACGGTAACCAACTCGGTAGCAAATTTTATTTTAAGATTATAAACTCACCAAAAAAGGTTTGGACAAATATAAATATCTCTATTAAATAGACATCCTTATTCATTTAAGTCTAGGGGTAAAAAAATTTACAATTAAAGTTTTTTTAACGACATGCCAGTAGGCAGCAGGGTCGACCTGAGTTGCACGATCAGAATTAGACAACTCTTCATGACTATCTAGTGGAACATTACATAGTTTCTTTAGGGGTGGAACAGTACGTAGCTAAGAGCATCGTCAGCAGATTTCCAAAATACCTTTCCTTATAAGTGCTTATTGGGGCCCAGTTCTTTTGGCGGTTCTAGGAGAATCTTCAGAATTAGACCCAGAATGTTGAACCCATATTTTTTGACAATCTTAGCTAGTTAGGGCTGTCAAAAAAAAAAATTGGGTTCAAGATTCTAGAAGAATTAAGTTGGAGCTTTGATTCTCACGATCCTGGGAGAATCAAACAAAAGATCTGGGCCTAGAGCTCTCCCAATAAATTTATGGAGCTTAACAAGTGTTTTGTTTTAGCATATCCCCAATATAAACCTGACGTGTCAGTGGATTAAATTTGTTGCATATGTCACTCTTTTTCCCGAGCTCAGGCCGAGGAGGGGCGGAGCCAAACATCGGCGCAACCCGACAGAGGGCAGTCGGCAACGCGCAGCAGCCGAGCATGATGACTGGCTTAGGATTGGGAGGCGGCAAAGTGGTGGGGCGCCCGCGGCTGGCTGGTTGCAGAGGTGCAGTCAGGCATGGACGAAGGCTCGGGAAGGGGACACGGTTACGTGCAAGGCTAGAGGGAAGTGGAGGCGGTGACATGGGGCTGACTTGGGCAGCTGCCCACGAGGCATGCTAGAGGCCAAGGAAGTCGGTGTGGCACCCAGCAAAGGCTATGGCTGGCCAGCAGGGAGGCGACACAGTGGTCCCGACGGTGGTACATCATTCGCTAGCGAAAAGGCGATCGTCCAGTGGCGTGCCGATGTGTGAAGCTCCAGGTGGTCGGCTCCCGCCAATGCCAACTGGGTATAGGGGGAGATGCAATCTTCCCCTCTATATAGGGGGAGAAGGCTTGTTGTTTGGATGAGCAACAAAAAGATTTTGGGAAATGGGAAGCTGATGGAGCGCATTTCTGTGTGCCAAATTTGCTTATGCCAGGATTTTTTTGGGCATAGAGGAGCTGTTGGAGATGCTCTAAGGGCATTACAAGCGCATACAACAAAACTCCCTCATTTGTCCGCCAGGAACGGTGTTCCTAGCACCATCCACCATATGTTCTCCTCGTATGTTCAAACCATTTTGTTTCACTATCATCATATTCCACACATTCAACAATAAATATGGAGGCAAAACAATTTCAACACATTCACTATTAAATTAATACTGAGGTCTAATAGTTCAACAAGTCAAACAGCTCAAGAATGCAAGCATAGTCGATAAATGTAATAAATCAATGTTACGGAACTCATCGACGTCTTTCCGTATCATGCGTAACCACTCCTTGGTTTGATCAAATATTAAGAAGAAAAGGTTGCTACATAACATCATGTACAATGGTTTGATCATTGTGTGAGTAGATCGATTCCTCCTTAGCTATTATATGATCAGTCCTCCTCCTTTCACCGAGCTTGAAACCGGCTATGCAGCAATAAGTGTCACCTTTGAATTGGCATAGGCGGACCTCCCAACCAACACCCCATACTGAAAACACCACCGAAAGAATAAGACACATTTTGTACAAAAAGTAGAAGCATATTCTTGTATGTCTTTTCTCCTTTTTTTTCTGAGACCAAATATGAAACAAGGGACTGCTAGCACTAGATGCCATAGAACAACTCTATCTAATTTAAACACAATTTTCTACAAAAGGGGACAGTATTTTTTTTAAAAAGCAAGCAATAGAAAGACTAGGGCTGGAAAAAAAGCTCGAAGCTCGCGAGCTAAACAAGTAGCTCGTGACTCGGCTTGAATCGACCCGAACTCGAAGAATAACGAGTCGAGTCGAGTTTTAGTTTAAGATCGTTTATAGACCAAGTTAAATGAGCCAATCTCATGAGTACTCGTGTAACTCGTTAGGCTCGGTATAAAAGATCAACTACTCCAAATCCAAAAAAAAAGATCAGCAACTCAGTATCCTGCATCCTAGGCGCACAACACAAGGCCCAGCCGCCCAGGAGACTCATGTGTTACAAGGAAATTGCAACTGTTTAGTGATATATATGTTTAATATATACATAATCATTTTTATCATATTTGAGGGTTTTATGTTCATATATTTAACGAGCTTAACAAGCTAAATGAGCCAGCTCGCGAGTTATACGAGTCAAGCCAATCTTGGGTTTGAGCTCGTTATAGTAACGAGTCGAGTCGAGCTAGCCCGTTAACAAAACGAGCTCTAGCGAGTCGAGCCGAGCTGGCTCGACTCGGCTCGAATTCCAGCCCTAAGAAAGACCTTTCCCTTGAGCCAGGAAATAGGGAACATAGCACTCGAATTCTACAATTGGAAAACATATTTTTCTGACTTTTTGTGTGTGCTTGTTTTTTCTCCCTTCAAAGAAGAACTATTAAGCTCAACGACTGGCACGGTGATCTGTAGCTGGTGAGATGCTAAGACCGTGACATGGGTGCAGGTGCTGGTGACATGCTAAGCCCACCTACAAACTGAACGAACACATCAACGAAAACACCGACAAATGAACACATATCAGCGATAAAAAGAAACAAGCAAACCAGCGAAGGTACAGCGAGCGCTCCTAACTCTGG
>NC_041383.1:818161815-818183744 GCF_002162155.2 Triticum dicoccoides | reverse complement strand
GGAAGGTATACTCGATATAAGCGAGATACTAGATCGTCGATGGCGCGCGTTGCCGCGCCCGTCTATTTTGAATGTTGCATGAGAGTGTTAGAAATCTATGTACAAACTTAGAGTTTATGTTAGTTTATACATATAACAATATGTTGATACAAGGTGATAGTGTCTCCCTTGAAGCTGATAATAGCTAGTCCATTAATACATATGGAATAATTTTGCACATCAATTGTAGCAGTGTCTTATTGTGTGGGATAAATCTATTTGCACATTATAAGCAATACTGATATAGGCTTTTTTTGGTCAATTTGAAAGAAAAATAAGTTACTATGGAGGATTGACTAAAGAGAAAATAAATTTGGTTATCAATGTTCTATTGCTTAAATCAACTTTCTTTCCCCATAATGAAGCATGTTTTTTCTAATGTAAGATCACATTGGACAAATCAGATTCATAATGAAGCATGTTTTTTTTCTAATGTAAGATCACATTGGACAAATCAGATTCAAGGTCCCTGAATGGTTATAATGAGAACAGAAATGAAAGGAGTAAGCTTTCAGATGATCGCATGTTCAAATCTGCCAAATACTTATGAGCACATAATTGAAGGAAGGGCATGTTCTTAGATTTGCTAAACGTGGCATTCTAAGGGCACAAATAAGTTCAAGTACATGATGGCTTAATAATACTGGGACTATATGATCTAAAACATTACACGTCTAATTCCTTTCATAGAATTCATGTACTCCCTCCATCCGGAAATACTTGTCATCAAAATGAATAAAAGGGGATGTATCTAGACGTATTTTAGTTCTAGATACATATCTTTTTATCCATTTTGATGACAAGTATTTTCGGACGGAGGGAGTACGTTATTTCCAATCTTTCCTGACAATATACAAATTTTGGTTTCATAATTACTACCTCTGTCCTGGTTTATAGGTCCTCCTTGTAGTTTGTGCCAAATTTTGACTAAAGATTTAATTAACAAAATGGTAATGCATGTCAAGAAAAATTATCTCATTGGATTCGTATTTGAACATAGTTTTCAAAAATATAATGTTTGGTGACATGCGTGAACATTTTGTTAGTTTAATCTATGGTCAAAATTTGGCACGAAATACAATGGGGACCAATAAACCCGGACGGAGGTAGTAGGTGGCAGCAAAAACATATGTTGGCTTAATAATAACTTCCAAGTGAAGAACTTGGGTCTAATTTTGTGAAAGGAATTGAACGCGGAATGATCCTTGTACGCCTCGTACTTAGTTGGACATTACCTTTAGGATCGGTGGCTTGAAGGTTTCTTGAATAGGTTTTGTCACCACATGATATATCTACAAATAAAGTTGAGAAAGGATTTGTGAAGGAAAAGGTGCAAGGTACGAAGCATAAGAGTATTCAATAGCCGGTGCCTTTGAGAAGGAGTGAGTAGATTCATCATGGTTCAGTGTATCATCTAATACATGCTCTATGCTTTGAGCCATCCTTGGATGAGACTCATCCCCAGATTGATTCATCTACGTTTGGGTGCAAAGTAGACAAATATACATAAGGAGAGTGTGTTGTTTTAAAGATCCAGCGCTGTCGGCATTCATATATTAAGCAGGAAGCAATGGGAAAAGCAAATACATGGCGTAGATCCGACGATCAAAGGGTCCAAAAAAAATGAAAAGTTACATTAGTCGATTCCTGCCGGTGGCTCTGCAAAAGGTAGTTCTAAGCACTTCGCTCCAGCTTGGGGCCATAGTTGGACGGCTTGTCGGCTTGCGGCCACCATGTCAGCAGCCGATGCATGTTTTGCCCTGAAAATGCATTGGTTTCGCTCCAGCCAGATTTCCCACAGCACCAGCGTAATACATAAGGAGAGTGTAGGCGTGGTACCTACGAGTAGGAATTGTTGAGTGTTCCAATATCTACTACAGACGTTCTATATAAGCAGAGGGATGGCACGTAGCAGTCAGTTTAAATGGATGCAGAATTGTTAATGGCCGGTGGAAATTAATCATATTTATAGGATGTCAATTGCTACTTCTTAGCTACAAAACATGTATATAAACAGAGGGATGGCATGTGAGCAGCGAGGTTAACTGATTGCATGATTATCAGTTGATGGGTCCAAATTAAGGTTTTTATAGGATATCAATTACTACTATTTAGATGATATGTGTAACTGAAGAGTAAATAACTACTCCTTCGTGCTTGGTAGGGAGAAAATAGAAGAGTACTATTTAGATTTATGTGTAACTGAAGAGTAAATAACTTATTTCATTATCCATTCGTGCATGGTATGAACAAATAGACACATTTCTTCCCCATTTTATTAGCTGGTGGTTCCATCGGTGATAATCTGGATGAAAATTCAATACTAAAAGTTAGACAAAGCTGCACATGAACATCCCAGAAGGAAAAGGCTCCATCTACATGGAAGGCGACAAAAACGTGAGCAAATTGTGAAATACTATTAGTTTGTCAAGAACTGATAAGTTTCAGTTTCAGGCATCTGAGATCTCTTGAAGTGAAGTTACTTGCAGCTTGATTCATATTCTGTTCATATTCTAGAAAGAAACTCACCTTATGCTTGGAATGATGCAAAGCCTGTACCTGTCTTGAAAATTCACATACATATGTACAAATGTCCGCAAGATTATTGAGCTTTGCTCATTTATGGATAGAAGCAGACCATATTGAGGCTTCACCCCTCCTCTAGAATAGTACGGCTACTCTTTTTTTTGCGCATTTTACTATACTGTTCTAATTAACCAGTCACGTACAGCAGCAAATAGCACCATGTTATGAATAACACCAAAACATGTTACCTGAGCAATTGTATGCGGTAAAAACATAGATGATGAAACATGAAGCGATAAGACATAGCAGTACACGTGAAGTAATTAGCTGTTGGGAAGCCATTAGAGATTATCAGCCGAAGAATTTGGAATAAAAAATCGATACCATTCTCCAATAACTGGCCAAATCAATTGACCACCTCCCAGTATATATAATTACTGTACAAAATTTAGATTGGGAGGAAACAATGTAATCATCGGGTGAAAAAAGAAAATCATAAAGATAGAGGCCGCACCATGAGTCACGACGAAAGTCAGTCTGACGGGGGAAGAGGCGCATGAGTGCAGCTGGCAACGCTGCCGTCGCCATCTCCTGGTGTCGCCTGCTACTGCGAGGGGTGGGGGGCGTGCAAGGTTGAAGGAACAGCACCACGGACGGAGCACTGGTGTAGTGCTTCACCTCACAATCAAGCAGAACCAGCGAAGAGCAAGCCCACCGCAAGCAAACTCCAATGAGCTAGAAAATCTGCAATCATTTGAGAACAAAAAGAACAGTCTAAATAAGAACAAGTTTGGGGTAAGGAAGAGGTAGTAGGAAGTATGTCAGACAGGCCACGGGGAAGACGAGTAAGCATCAGTCATGGTTGCGGGAGCGCTGGAGGGGAATGGACAAAGAGCAGCAAAACGGATTATATGGAGGCGCGTACAGTAAAGACGTACAGCTCTGAATTATTGGAGGAGTCGAGCGGCACATACGAGTACCAGTAATGGCGTGTAGAAACTGCAATTTAACTACGGAATCGCCAACAAACGAACTCGAATCGACAGCGGATGATTCAATGCTCGCGCCACCGCCTCGTGTCGTCGCCTGGGATTCCTGATTCCATGCCCCCACCCCCTGAACGCACTGTAGGCCACGAAAACGGACGGTCCAAAACGCAAATCACTGTGAGGGAAATCTTCAGCGAGTCGGAAGGTATACTCGATATAAGCGAGATATATAGCCTTCACGCTCAAAACTAGCGGTGGTGTGCGGGCTCACACGTCACATACCGATGGGCCCCAGCCAAGCTTGCTGCAAGCTCTCGCCCAAATATACTCAGCGCGGGCTAGACGAAGGGTCAGCCCTTTGCCGACTTTCGGAACTCGGCATAGGAAGCCCAACTGTCAAACAACCATTGCCATGCCTAGTTTTTTGCCTGCCCAGAAAAACGCCTAGTTTTTTGCCAAGTTTTTATGTTCGGGTGCTCGGCATAGACACGACCCTGAAATTCCGTAATAAAAGAAAGAAAAGGCAAAATGATTGTCTGGTTTCCGTTAGTGGAAACCGGCAAACATAGATTGTTGTCACGTCTTTGATGCGGTCCACCTGTCGGGCAGTGCCGACTTTATATCCATCAGAACTCGGCCAATATGCGACACTACCAAGTTTCTTCCTTTCGCCGAGTCTCTTTTTCCCGGCACTAGGCAAATGGTGAAGTTTAGTGAGTTGCACGTCACTGCATAGTCCAATTATCAGCAAACTCGGCAGGCACCTAACTATGACGAGATCCCGATAGATTGAACTCGGCGAAAACTTGGAACTCGGCGAAGTCCCACATAGATTTCAGTAGTGTGCATTAATTTTTTGCCACCATAGTTTGGAAATAAAATAAAATAAAAGGAAGCTAATTAGCATTAAAATTTCCCAAAAAAAAGGAGATTAATTAGCTTCAAAATTTCCAAATAAAAGGGTGATATGTGGAAATTATGAAAAGATATATGCATGCAAATCCTGCCCGGGCGTGATTATTATATACCAATTATTGCTTGACCTTTTTGCAAGCAGAATGGGACCCCGAGATCTTTCTGTGGTTCCTATATATAGGATTATGTGTTGATGGACAAATCATCCTTCTGTTTTGCTTGGAGCACACAACCATAAACAATCGCCACTGTTGCATCGCATTTTTTGGATGGACATGTTCCTGAATCTTATGCGTGCTCTCTCTACTTCTTCTTGCATGCCTTGCTACTACTACACAATGTACGTGGTCGATTCACAAGCAACAGTTATTTCTCTCCTTCCGATAATCTGGTGCTTCTTTGTTAATAAATCTGAGTCACACTAATGTCAATTGTTCAAATGTTTTACCATATAGGTGAATTCATGGACAGCATGGAGAATGGTAAGATCAGTTTACCAACCGGGTTGTGCGTCTATAGACGGGACTCCGATGCCTGCCATGATCACAACAAGTGCTACTGTTGCTATGTGACGAATTTGTGCTATCTCACATCCAACTTCTGCCAGGAATATTGCAAGCGTTCTGCAAACTAGTGGCAATGGAAATCCGTCCATTAGCTACCCTCCCTCCCTCCACTCGCATTAGATGTTCCCCTCGGCTGCGCGGCTGCGAGGTCCCGGTGGGCGAAGGTCTTGGCGCATGGAGGCCCCGGGCTCCCCGCGTCAGATCGGAGGCGATCCTGATCCGCTCGTGATGCATGACCTCCGGCCGGCCTGGATCTCCGGCGTACTCGCGCCTGCGGATGTGGTGGCTGGCTCGGAGGTGGCGGCAGGGTGCTTGGCCGGGGGAAACCCTTGGCCGCCGGTGGCGGTCACGGCGTCGATGGTGTCCCGGACGCCATTCCCTCCTTGGTGGCGGCGCCGAGGCTAAACATCCCCTGCCTCCCCCCTTCCCCTGCGCCCGGGTGAAAACCCTAGCCCCGGTGGCTAAGCGGCGGCGGCGCCACAGCGTCGTCACCTTCTTGAAGGCGCCGACTTGGGAATGGGGATGTTGGGTGTGTATTGCGAGCTTGTCTGGTTCCTGGTGGCGGCCCTTCCGGCCGTGTCTCCGATGGGGACCTCGCCCTTCCTCACCTTGTACATGCGGTGGTGGAGCGGTACTTCATCTCACTCATTGATGGCGGCGAGGATCGGCGGCATGGTGCTGTGGAGGTTCGCCGCCCGATGCGCGGAGATGGACTCGCGCAGGAGGAGGTTGCTGTCTGGCTCATGGTGACGTCGATGGCAGAGTGGCCAGACAAGGTAGAAGCCTCAATATGATCTGAAGACGGACCTGCGGAAGATGGTGGCGACGACACACGAGTGCGTCTGACCGGACTGTGCCCCAGACCCGGTATGTGGCTTGGCTGGGGCTTCCGAATATGTTTCGGTTTCCGGCTTTTTGATGTTAGGCTTAGGTGAGTGGTTTGGGTAGTGGCCCAGCTAGCACCCCTTCATCATTTTGGATAGGAGTAGTGGCATGTGTTGCCAAGATGGTGGATTCAAACTTATTGTTGTAATACTTTGTAAGGTCCTCGAGAATAATCAATAAAGTGGCTGTATGCATCTCCCAGATGCAGAGGCTGGGGGTCATCCTCCTTTTCTAAAAAAAAATTGTTCCAAGAAATAATATGTTGTTCGGAGGACAATACTTTTTGAAATAAAAAGTAGTATGTCAGCTGTCGTGTTATGGTCATTTTACAAGTAAACCTTGGGCAATACTGGATCCTGGGTGTGAGAAACAGGCCGGCATAAAACGTCCAGCTTTAGAAGTTGTGAAATGTACATTTGTGATGGAAACATTTAAGCACGGTTAGGATAAAACCAACAGCTTTAGAAGGTACTAGCTGCGCACGGCAAACACATCTGATAAACCTCCCACAACGATTTGACCTCCTAGCAATGTGATATGCTCATGTTCCTTGGAGATCGCTCTACCCCGTAACCGGCATTCATTCGGTCGGGCCACAGTCTCGGGGCCGCAGCTCCATGGGCCAAGCTGGGCATGGTCACCCTTTAAATCAGTTCTGACAAGTGCAATGTGTGCCAACGCCCACGGAAAGAAAGCTCCGACCCGTTGTTGCGTTTCATGTTCATATCACATCCGGACTCAATAGAAGTGTGGGTTCTTAAAGAATTGGACGCGGCTTGTCTAACATTGCACATGGATGTCACAAGTGTTTAAAGTGCGCTACTGGTGGTAGGGTACTAGAAACGTGCACACTGTGAGGCCCGCTGCTAGTGCTAATTTGTTGCTCTAAAAAGCAACAGTTCACATCAAGTTTGGTGTTTTTGATGAAATTAATTGAAACTACAAACACGGATCATCTTACATATTTATAGGATATTCATTACTTTCTCATGCAGTTGTTCCTCCCAATAAGCTCGGTCTGCCCGGTCTGCCGCAAAAACCTTTCATCCATGCATGGCCCCATCCCTTGCCTCTTGTTGACTCCATTGTTCCTCCATATGGTCCTACAGTATGTCGTAGCAATCTTGAATGGAAGTTTCAAATCTAGCATGTATACACGAGGGAGGATGAATGAAAAACACTAAACCTCGAGTTGGGCCATCTTAGACCTAGTAGGCTTTCCTCAATTGTGTATGGAAGAACCTTAACTCATGCTTTCCACCCGTATATGGGAAAAGAGTGGGAGTGGAGGATATACAACCCCATCATAAACATGGAGAGGCTAGAAAGGCAAGAGTTGATGGAGGCCGCTCTCGTTTTGCATTAATTTACCCCGTCACCGGCGTTCTCTCGGCGCACCGTCTGGGGGCATTACTCATGCGCCAATCTGGGCGTTTGTCTCCTTAATGAGGTCTGACAAGTGCAATGTGGGGCATCGCTATGTCTCACTTATAGTCAAACCTAGTGTGTGCTCACGTGAGGAGCCTCCCTAAATGGGCTGGCATAAGGCGCTGGAGGACACATGCCACTGCCTCATTTTCTGTGATTTTCTCATGTTTTCTGTTTATGTTTTGTGCTTTCCTTTTTTACTTTTGGTTTATAGTTCCAACTTAAATATATACTACCTCAATATTCTTCTATACTATATATTACGCGTACATACTCTCTGATTTGATAGATACTACATATAACATACAAAACTCAAGTGGTGGTAACTACCATTGATGGTGGAAGAAACATTTTACATAAAACATCTGAGAAAATGTTAACCAAGCATTTTGAAAAATGTTAACTTTGCATCAGGAAAATGTTACTCATGTATACGAATAATATAAAATGTGTACGGAAAGAGTTTATCATGTATTTAAAAACTGTTAATCAACCATATAAAATTATTAATCAAGTAATTACAAAATGTTAGTCAAGTATTTGAAAATTGTTAAACGTATATAACTCTTTTGTCATGTATATGAAAATTATATAAAAAATAAATACAATGTATGTGAAAAAAGTTAATCATGATTTAAAAATAGTAAACATGTACAATTTGTTCCTTGTGTATAAAGTTTTATACAACATGCATTAAATACAAGTACACATCATAGAGCATAAATTATAAGAATATAAATTATGTAATTAGAAAATTTAAACATTTACATAGAAATTTTCTTGATGTATACAAAAAATGTAAATTGCGTCTGAATTTCTTTTATTGTGATTAAAAAATTGTTCGCCATGTATTGGAAAATGTTGACCATCTATTCAAAAAATGTTAATCTTGTATTAAAAAATGATAAACTTGAATACTAAAAAATATTATATATACCTGGATAGTGTGTATGGAAACAACTAAAATAAAATTATTAGTTTTCAAAAAATATTAGTCTTGTATTTAAAAAATGTTATACGTGTATATCCAATATGCTTCTGATGTATGCAAAAAATGTTGAATGTGTACCAAAGAAGTTGACATGTGTTGAAGAAAAACCCAATTAAAATCAACAAAGGAACAAAGAAAATGAAGGAAACCAATAAAAACCAAAAAAGGTAAAATTAACAAAACCAAAAAAGAAAATAAAAACGAAAGAAAACAATGCAAGTGAAAAAAGTGAGACCCAAAAAAGAAATAAGAACATAGAAAATTGATAAAAATGAAGAAATAAAGTAAAGCAAAAAAAACAGTGAAAACAAAGAAAGTGAAATAAAGCAAAAGAGAAAGAAAGGAAAACCATTGAAAACTATCAAAGAAACAAAGAAAGCTAGTTAAAAATAGATAAACAATGAAGAGGCGGAGAGAAGAAAACAGAAAAGAAAAATAAAAGCCGGAAAAAGGAACAAGGAAACGAGTTTATTCTATCAAAAACTGTGAAAAATATAGAAACAGAAATGGGCCGGCCCATAGCTACAGGTGGAGGAAACCCGTCAGGAGAGCATACCATATATCTATATCTTGCGACAAGCGAGATATAGTCATGGCAAGCAATGTGTGGAATGCCCATGAAAAGAAAGTTCCAGCCCATTTGTGCGAATCATGTTAATATCCAGACTCAAGCTACTTGTCATGTTGTCGTCGCCTCGTTCACACGATTCATGTTAATATTTGTACTGCCATGTGTCACGCCCTTAGATCAGGAGGTGAAAATCAATACCGAACAACATCAAATCCATGGATACAAGTGTTCCTGGTGTATGAATTAAATCATCAAACCAAGGTTTACAAAGGGACTACAATCCAGAGAAGAGAATCAAGGATGGGAAGAGCATAGAATCAAGGTAGGCAGCAAGAGAGAATCAGACAGAGGAGATACACTCGTCTGGTACGAGGGATGGGAGGAGCTGGAGGAGGAAGAAGGGCCAAGCCAAATCTATTTTGTTCGATGCCTCACTTCTGGTGTCGCTGATTCTTTTATCCTCTCCAGCGCCAACACAAGCCCAAGACCACCTGGGCCACGGCCCATGACAGCCCAGCCTTGTGCGGCCCTACGCACGTGTATGACATTACCGCCCCCAAGAAACATTGCTTGTCCCCAAGCAATGGCGTGATCAGACTGCAACACCTTGTAGCTCCCACCTCAGCCTTGAGATCATCTGGCCTCAACACGAATGGGTTTGCCGACTCCGAGTTGGCAATAATACCTGGATCCCACGACCGCTCCATATGAACACATCCTTTGGACGAAACAAGTCTTGAACTCAATGTGTTCTTGCATACATACTGGGATCCCAAATGAGCTGCTGATACGTGGCTGCATGTTCAGTTCCTTGTTTCAATGACATACTTGCTCCTAAGCCAATGGAAAACATCATAAGACACGAACTCTTCCACTGTCTGATTCTTGTGTGAGCTGCAGTAGCTGTAAGAAAATAATTGGCATGTTCCCTTCTACAGGAATGTACTTGTCCATCTCCATATATTCCTCTAAGGTCACAAACACCAGATCATGTGGAAAAAGAACTAGAAGAACAACCATTGCTGAACTTGCATGACACAAGATCACCAAGGGGGAGTAGAAAAATGTTTGTGTACTGGAAAGTAACTACTCCCACCATCTTCCTCCGAAGCACCATAATGATTGTACGGTGCAATCACAATATGTATTTTCCTTTGGAGATGCACCAGCTGACCATTTCGACAAATTCGACTCTGTCCAAAATTTTGACAATGAAGTATCTCATCCGCCCAGTGATTCATCAATGTATTACCATGAAATTCTGGACCTAAAATTGGTTGCAGCTTCCCCAATATAGTTGCAAGCATAAGAACAATCTGCCTAATTCCTGGGTCCCATTGCACATAAATATCAATTGCTAGAACCTCAAACTGCACATGATAGCACTTCCCTGCAACTTCCATAGCTTTCCTGCTACTTGTGTGTGTCATTATGCAGTACCAGTGTACAGGAAGCCAGGACACAAAAAGAAGTATATCACTGGGAGCATATTGTATGCCTGCTCTTGGGAATTTATAAGCAACACCTAGCCATGATTGGTCTCTAATTATCTGCCTGCCTAAATCCCATTTCGTCTGTACGACCAATTCAGAAATGATATGTCCCATGAATCCATCATTCCCACATAGAAGCAGACCAGTACTAGTACTTCTGCAACAGGTTCAGGTAATCACGATAAGACAAGTGTCCCAAACTCCCATCCAATTGAGTGAACAACATCTGGACAGATGTATAGCTGCAAGATGAACTGAACAACATTGAAATTGTTGCAAACTAATAACCATGCCGAAGAGACCTGATGGTCCAAGTATTATTGCCTTTACGCTTCATGGTACAAACTAATCTTCCCAGCTCACATATCTTCAAAAACTGTATAGTGCCTTGCACTATTGGATTTTCTCCACTAGTAGAAAAGGGGGCATTTGTCCCGGTTCGTAAGGGCCTTTAGTCCCGGTTCATTAACCGGGACTAATGGGTCGTTACTAATACCTCTCCCCTTTAGTCCCGGTTCTAACACGAACCGGGACATATGGTCCTCCACGTGGCCGGTGCACCGAGCCCAGGCAGGGGGGGCTTTGGTCCCGGTTGGTGGCACCAACCGGGACCAAAAGGCATCTACGCGTCAGCATTCCAGTTGCTGGGGTTTTTGTTTTTTTTTTAAGGGAGGGGGTTGGGGGTTTTGGGGGGTTAATTTAGGTGTTTCATATATTGTGTTAGCTAGCTAATTAATAGAGAGAAGTGTCCTCTCTTATGTCCATGCTTGGTCGACGCTACGTACTATACATAGAGAGGCCCTCGACATGCTAGCTAGTAAGAAAATGAAGGGAACCATTAAGTACAGAAGTTCGTCATGCATACCGAGAGAAGTGATCGATCGACCTCTCCTTCTCCGAGAGATTGGTCGAACAACAAGTTTTCGTATCATGTATCCGACGCTACTGGCTACATACATGTACAATATGTATAAGATCTCTTAATTACAAACCCCTAGCATTTGAAATCAATTTCCACATGGTATTCTCCGGCTTTACTGATGACGTGGTCAAGAAAGAATCCCGCCAATTCCTCTTGAATTGCTTTCATGCGATCTGGTTCTAGGAGTTCATTCCGCATCTGCCACGTCTAATTTGAAGAAGGGGGTTAATTAATACATATATATGAATGAAACTCAACAGAAATGATGGTGTAATAAAATGAAATTGTGAATATTATTGCTTACGCACTTCATATTGTCTTTTAAAGTAGCCCCGCTTATTTTTCAAAGTCGCATTATAGATGAACTCGCACACGTAGTATCCACAGAAATCATTCCCTTGTTCCTGCCACAAGCACTTTACGAGAAATAGAGGTCAATCAAACTGATAATGAAGCATTATAAATGGCATTGATGAAAGTATAGCTATAGAATCAACGGGAGATGCGCGCAACTAGCTAGCCAGTACTACTTACTTTTAGGTATGTATATTGCAGCTCCTTCGACAGTCCGGGACTTCTGTGGTGAACTGTTTCCAAACCCTGCAAGACAAAGAAAATAATTATTATTATTTGAGATATCAAGAAATGAACAAAAAGTTGCCGATATGGTGCGATAATGATCGACTGAACTTACTTGTTGAGCAATTCAGTCATGTCCGCATAGGTTTCGGGATCTTTTCATCTCGAGTCTAAGACGGTTACTAGTCCCCGCTCAAGCTTAATCTCCAGAAGAACATAGTGGAAGCTACGCACGCATGCATAACGAATCATTAATATTACTATAACCTCACTCGAGTAACAAGGGAAACCGAATATGCACACGACAGTAACACTCATTTGAAGTTGTAAGGAAAGAGTATGGTATCTTTGTTTTGATTTTGATCAACGATTGTAGCAAGTTGGCCTCGGCCTCTTCGGCGTGCTTTTTAACCTGAATATCATCTATGATATTTGTGTTAATGAACCCAATATCATATATTTCTTGTTTTCTGCACTCGACAATCTTCGATCTGTATAACATATTGAGAATAATTAATTATAAATACATGCAATGAAAGAGCCGAGCTATATATAGAGACTCAATGACAGAAATAGTACTTACAGGCAGTAGCAAAAGACCGTTAATTTATTGAGGGCCTTTTGACTGAAGAACGCGAACAACTCCTCAAATAGAACACACAACAGATCAGTTCCAACGAGGTCGTGCTCCTCTTTAATGTTCAGATACAAACTATTCGTGCAACACACATATATACTATTTTTTCTTCTTCTCCTCTATTCCTTTCTTCTTCTCCTCTTCTTTTTCTTCTTTTTTTCCTCTTCTTATTTATTTCTCCTCTTCTTCCTCTCCTCTTCTTCTCCATTCTTCCTCTTCTTATTTTCCTTTTTCCTCTCCTTCTTTTTCTTCTTCTTCTTCCTTCTTTCCTTCTTCTTCTTTTCTTCCTTTTCCTTATTTTACTTTTTCCTCTATACTAACCTAAAATCGATATGTACTAACAACCTAAATAAAAAATTAATACATATATGAAAAAACATATATAAACAAAAAAATGCTATGAACATCATATTCATACATACATAGCCACATCCATTCATCATATAGCTACCACATACATATATACATTATATATATGAAAAAATGCAATGAACAAAAAAATACACATGTATATATGAAAAAAGCACTGCACAGAGCCGTGAAGGCGGCGGCTCACATCGGAGGCGGCCGGCGAGGGCGACGGCGGGGGCGGCGAGGGCGTCGGCGACGGCCACGGTGGGGGGCGCGTGTTGGAAATATGCCCTAGAGGCAATAATAAATTGATTATTATTATATTTCCTTGTTCATGATAATCGTTTATTATCCATGCTAGAATTGTATTGATAGGAAACTCAGATACATGTGTGGATACATAGACAACACCATGTCCCTAGTAAGCCTCTAGTTGACTAGCTCGTTAATCAATAGATGGTTACGGTTTCCTGACCATGGACATTGGATGTCGTTGATAACGGGATCACATCATTAGGAGAATGATGTGATGGACAAGACCCAATCCTAAGCCTAGCACAAGATCATGTAGTTCGTATGCTAAAGCTTTTCTAATGTCAAGTATCATTTCCTTAGACCATGAGATTGTGCAACTCCCGGATACCGTAGGAGTGCTTTGGTTGTGCCAAACGTCACAACGTAACTGGGTGGCTATAAAGGTACACTACGGGTATCTCTGAAAGTGTCTGTTGGGTTGGCACGAATCGAGATTGGGATTTTGTCACTCCGTGTAAACGGAGAGGTATCTCTGGGCCCACTCGGTAGGACATCATCATAATGTGCACAATGTGACCAAGGGGTTGATCACGGGATGATGTGTTACGGAACGAGTAAAGAGACTTTCCGGTAACGAGATTGAACAAGGTATCGGTATACCGACGATCGAATCCCGGGCAAGTACCATACCGCTAGACAAAGGGAATTGTATACGGGATTGATTGAGTCCTTGACATCGTGGTTCATCCGATGAGATCATCGTGGAACATGTGGGAGCCAACATGGGTATCCAGATCCCGCTGTTGGTTATTGACCGGAGAACATCTCGGTCATGACTACATGTCTCCCGAACCCGTAGGGTCTACACACTTAAGGTTCGATGACGCTAGGGTTATAAAGGAAGTTTGTATGTGGTTACCGAATGTTGTTCGGAGTCCCGGATGAGATCCCGGACGTCACGAGGAGTTCCGGAATGGTCCGGAGGTAAAGATTTATATATAGGAAGTCCTGTTTCGGCCATCGGGACAAGTTTCGGGGTCATCGGTATTGTACCGGGACCACCGGAAGGGTCCCGGGGGCCCACCGGGTGGGGCCACCTGCCCCGGGGGGGCACATGGGCTGTAGGGGGTGCGCCTTGGCCTACATGGGCCAAGGGCACCAGCCCCAAGAGGCCCATGCGCCTAGGGAACCCTAGAGGGAAGAGTCCTCAAGGGGGAAGGCACCTCTGAGGTGCCTTGGGGAGGATGGACTCCTCCCCCCCCCCTCTTGGCCGCACCCCTTTCTTGGAGGAGGGGGCAAGGCTGCGCCTCCCCCCTCTCCCCTGCCCCTATATATAGTGGAGGGGAGGGAGGGCATCCATACCTGAGCCCTTGGCGCCTCCCTCCCTCCCGTGACACCTCCTCCTCTCCCGTAGGTGCTTGGCGAAGCCCTACAGGATTGCCACGCTCCTCCATCACCACCACGCCGTTGTGCTGCTGCTGGATGGAGTCTTCCTCAACCTCTCCCTCTCTCCTTGCTGGATCAAGGCGTGGGAGACATCGTCGAGCTGTACGTGTGTTGAACGCGGAGGTGCCATCCGTTCGGCACTAGGATCATCGGTGATCTGAATCACGACGAGTACGACTCCATCAACCCTGTTCACTTGAACGCTTCCGCTTAGCGATCTACAAGGGTATGTAGATGCACTCCCCTTTCTACTCGTTGCTGGTCTCTCCATAGATAGATCTTGGTGTTACGTAGGAAAATTTTTGAATTTCTGCTACGTTTCCCAACAGTGGCATCATGAGCTAGGTCTATTGCGTAGATTCTTTGCACGAGTAGAACACAAAGTAGTTGTGGGCGTCGATATTGTTCAATATGCTTGCCGTTACTAGTCTTATCTTGATTCGGCGGCATCGTGGGATGAAGCGGCCCGGACCAACCTTACACGTACGCTTACGTGAGACCGGTTCCACCGACAAACATGCACTAGTTGCATAAGGTGGCTGGCGGGTGTCTGTCTCTCCCACTTTAGTCGGATCGGATTCGATGAAAAGGGTCCTTATGAAGGGTAAATAGCAATTGGCATATCACGTTGTGGTTCATGCGTAGGTAAGAAACGTTCTTGCTAGAAACCCATAGCAGCCACGTAAAACATGCAAACAACAATTAGAGGACGTCTAACTTGTTTTTGCAGGGTATGCTATGTGATGTGATATGGCCAAAGGATGTGATGAATGATATATGTGATGTATGAGATTGATCATGTTCTTGTAATAGGAATCACGACTTGCATGTCGATGAGTATGACAACCGGCAGGAGCCATAGGAGTTGTCTTAATTCATTTGTGACCTGCGTGTCAACTTAAACGTCATGTAATTACTTTACTTTATTGCTAACCGTTAGCCATAGTAGTAGAAGTAATAGTTGGCGAGGCAACTTCATGAAGACACGATGATGGGGATCATGATGATGGAGATCATGGTGTCATGCCGGTGACGATGATGATCATGGAGCCCCGAAGATGGAGATCAAAAGGAGCAAAGTGATGATGGCCATATCATGTCACTATTTGATTGCATGTGATGTTTATCATGTTTATACATCTTATTTGCTTAGAACGACGGTAGTAAATAAGATGATCCCTTACAACAATTTCAAGAAGTGTTCTCCCCTACTGTGCACCGTTGCGACAGTTCGCTGTTTCAAAACATCACGTGATGATCGGGTGTTTTATTCAGACGTTCAAATACAACGGGTGTTGACGAGCCTAGCATGTACAGACATGGCCTCGGAACACATGCAAAACACTTAGGGTTAACTTGACGAGCCTAGCATGTACAGACATGGCCTCGGAACACGAAGACCGAAAGGTCGAACATGAGTCGTATAGAAGATACGATCAACATGAAGATGTTCACCGATGATGACTAGTCCGTCTCACGTGATGATCGGACACGGCCTAGTTTGACTCGGATCATGTAATCACTTAGATGACTAGAGGGATGTCTATCTGAGTGGGAGTTCATAAGATGAACTTAATTATCCTGAACATAGTCAAAAGACCTTTTGCAAATTATGTCGTAGCTCACGCTATAGTTCTACTGTTTAGATATGTTCCTAGAGAAAAAATTAGTTGAAAGTTAATAGTAGCAATTATGCGGACTAGGTCCGTAAACTGAGGATTGTCCTCATTGCTTCATAGAAGGCTTATGTCCTTAATGCACCGCTCAGTGTGCTGAACCCCAAACGTCGTTTGTACACGTTTTGATAACTACGTGATAGTTCAGTGAAACGGTTTAGAGTTGAGGCACCATAGACGTTTTTTGAAATGTCGCGGAACATATGAGATGTTTCGAGGGCTGAAATTGGGATTTCAGGCTCGTGCCCACGTCAAGAGGTAAGAGACCTCCGACGATTTTCTTAACCTGCAAACTAAGGAGAAAAGCTCAATTGTTGAGCTTGTGCTCAGATTGTCTGAGTACAACAATCATTTGAATCGAGTGGGAGTTGATCTTCCAGATAAGACAGTGATGGTTCTCCAAAGTCATTGCCACCAAGCTGTTAGAGCTTCGTGATGAACTATAACATATCAGGGATAGATATGATGATCCTTGAGGTATTCGCGATGTTTGACACCGCGAAAGTAGAAATCAAGAAGGAGCATCAATTGTTGATGGTTGGTGAAACCACTAGTTTCAAGAAGGGCAAGGGCAAGAAGGGATACTTCATGAAACGGCAAATCAGCTGCTGCTCTAGTGAAGAAACCCAAGGTAAAACCCAAACCCGAGACTAAGTGCTTCTGTAATAAGGGGAACAACCACTAGAGCAGAATTACCCTAGATACTTGGTAGATAAGAAGACTGGCAAGGTCGATAGAAGTATATTGGATATACATTGTGTTAATGTGTACTTTGCTAGTACTCCTAGTAGCACCAGGGTATTAGATACCGGTTCGGTTGCTAAGTGTTAGTAACTCGAAACAAAAGGCTACGGAATAAACGGAGACTAGCTAAAGGTGAGCTGACGATATGTGTTGGAAGTTTTTCCAAGCTTGATATGATCAAGCATCGCACGCTCCCTCTACCAAAGAGATTGGTGTTAAACCTAAATAATTGTTATTTGGTGTTTGCTGAGCATAGACATGATTGGATTACGTCTATCGCAATACGGTTATTCATTTAAGGAGAATAATGGTTACTCTGTTTATTTGAATAATACCTTCAATGGTCTTACACCTAAAATGAATGGTTTATTAAATCTCGATCGTAGTGATACACATGTTCATGCCAAAAGATAGTAATGATAGTACCACCTACTTGTGGCACTGCCACGTAAGTCATATCGGTATAAAACGCATGAAGAAGCTCCATATTGATGGATCTTTGGGCTCACTCGTTTTTGAAAAGTTTGAGACATGCGAACCATGTCTATTGGTGTATATGCATGAAGAAACTCCATGCAAATGGACCGTTTTGACTCACTTGATTTTGAATCACTTGGGACATGCAAATCATACCACATGAGCAAGATGACTGAAAAGCCTCGTTTTCAGTAAGATGGAACAAGATAGCAACTTGTTGGAAGTAACACATTTTGATGTGTACAGTCCAATGAGTGCTGAGGCATGCAGTGAATATCGTTATGTTCTTACTTCACAGATGATTCGAGTAGATGTTGAGAATATTTACTTGATGAAACACAAGTCTGAATTATTGAATGGTTCAAGTAATTTCAGAGTGAAGTAGAAGATAATTGTGACAAGAGGATAAAATGTCTATGATATGATCATAGAGATGAATATCTGAATCACGAGTTTGGCACAGAATTAAGACATTGTGGAAATTGTTTCACAACTGATACAGCCTGGAACACCATAGTGTGATGGTATGTCCAAACGTCATAGTTGCACCCTATTGGATATGGTGCATACCATGATGTCTCTTATCGAGTTACCACTATCGTTCATGGGTTAGGCATTAAAGACAACCACATTCACTTTAAATAGGGCACCACGTAATTCCGATGAGATGACACCGTATGAATTATGGTTTAGAGAAACCTAAGTTGTCGTTTCTTAAAAGTTTGGGGCTGCGACGCTTATGTGAAAAAGTTTCAGGATTAAGCTCGAACCCAAAGCGGATAAAATGCATCTTCATAGGACACCCAAAACAGTTGGGTATACCTCCTGTCTCAGATCCGAAAGCAATAAGGGATTGTTTCTTGAATCGGGTCCTTTTTCGAGGAAAGGTTTCTCTCGAAAGAATTGAGTGGGAGGATGGTGGAGACTTGATGAGGTTATTGAACCATCACTTCAACCAGTGTGTAGCAGGGCACATGAAGTTGTTCCTGTGGCACCTACACCAATTGAAGTAGAAGCTTATGATAGTGATCATGAAACTTCAGATCAAGTCACTCCCAAACCTCGTAGGGTGACAAGGATACGTACTACTTCAGAGTGGTACAGTAATCCTGTCTTGGAAGTCATGTTGCTAGACAACAATGAACCTACGAGCTATGGAGAAGCGATGGTGGGCCTGGATTCCGATAAATGGCTCAAGGCCATAAAACCCGAGAGAGGATCCATGTATGAAAACAAAGTGTAGACTTTGGAAGAACTACTTGATGGTCGTAAGGCTGTTAGGTACATATGGATTTTGAAAGGAAGACAGACAATGATGGTAAGTGTCACCATTGAGAAAGCTCGACTTGTCGTTAAGATGTTTTTCGACAAGTTCAAGGAGTTGACTACGATGAGACTTTCTCACTCGTAGCGATGCTAAGAGTCTGTTGGAATTATATTAGCAATTACTGCATTATTTATGAAATCTTGCAGATAGGATGTCAAAACATTGTTTCCTCGACGATTCTTGAGGAAAGGTTGTATGTGATACAACCGGAAGGTTTTGTCTATCCTGAAATATGCTAATAAGTATGCAAAGCTCCAGCAATCCTTCTAAGGACTGGAGTGAGCATCTCGGAGTTGGAATGTATGCTTTGATTGTGATCAAAGATTTTGGGTTTGTACAAAGTTTATGAGAAACTTGTATTTCCAAAGAAGTGAGTGGTAGCACTATAGAATTTCTGATGAGTATATGTTGTTGACATATTGTTGATCAGAAATGACGTAGAATTTCTGGAAAGCATATAGGGTTATTTGAAAGTGTTTTTCAATGGAAAACCTGGATTAAGCTACTTGAACATTGAGCATGAAGATCTATAAGGATAGATCAAAACGCTTAATAGTACTTTCAAATGAGCACATGCCTTGACGTGATCTTGAAGGTGTTCAAGATGGATCAGTCAAAGAAGGAGTTCTTGCCTGAGTTGTAAGGTATGAAGTTAAGACTTAAAGCTCGACCATGGCATAAGAAAGAGGAAGGACGAAGGTCGTCCCCTATGCTTAAGACATAGGCTCTATAATATGCTATGCTATGTACCGCACCTGAAGTGTGCTTTACCATGAGTCAGTCAAGGGGTACAAGAGTGATCCAAGAATGGATCACAGGACAGCGGTCAAAGTTATCCTTAGTAACTAGTGGACTAAGGAATTTTCTCAATTATGGAGGTGGTAAAAGAGTTCGCCGTAAAGGGTTATGTCGATGCAAGCTTAACACCTATCCGGATAGCTCTGAGTAGAGATACCGGTTACGTATAATGGAGCAACAATTTAGAATAGCTCCAAGTAGAACAGTTATTTAGAATAGCTCCAAATAGAGCGTGGTAGCTGCATCTAGGAGATGACATAGGGATTTGTAAAGCACACACGGATCTGAAAGATTCAGACCCGTTGACTATAACCTCTCTCACAAGCATAACATGATCAAACCCAGAACTCATCGAGTGTTAATCACATGGTAAATGTGAACTAGATTATTGACTCTAGTAAACTCTTTGGGTGTTAGTCACATGGGGATGTGACCTTGAGTGTTAATCACATATCGATGTGAACTAGATTATTGACTCTAGTGCAAGTGGGAGACTGTAGGAAGTATGCCCTAGAGGCAATAATAAATTGATTATTATTATATTTCCTTGTTCATGATAATCGTTTATTATCCATGCTAGAATTGTATTGATAGGAAACTCAGATACATGTGTGGATACATAGACAACACCATGTCCCTAGTAAGCCTCTAGTTGACTAGCTCGTTAATCAATAGATGGTTACGGTTTCCTGACCATGGACATTGGATGTCGTTGATAACGGGATCACATCATTAGGAGAATGATGTGATGGACAAGACCCAATCCTAAGCCTAGCAAAAGATCATGTAGTTCGTATGCTAAAGCTTTTCTAATGTCAAGTATCATTTCCTTAGACCATGAGATTGTGCAACTCCCGGATACCGTAGGAGTGCTTTGGGTGTGCCAAACGTCACAACGTAACTGGGTGGCTATAAAGGTACACTACGGGTATCTCTGAAAGTGTCTGTTGGGTTGGCACGAATCGAGATTGGGATTTTGTCACTCCGTGTAAACGGAGAGGTATCTCTGGGCCCACTTGGTAGGACATCATCATAATGTGCACAATGTGACCAAGGGGTTGATCACGGGATGATGTGTTACGGAACGAGTAAAGAGACTTGTCGGTAACGAGATTGAACAAGGTATCGGTATACCGACGATCGAATCCCGGGCAAGTACCATACCGCTAGACAAAGGGAATTGTATACGGGATTGATTGAGTCCTTGACATCGTGGTTCATCCGATGAGATCATCGTGGAACATGTGGGAGCCAACATGGGTATCCAGATCCCGCTGTTGGTTATTGACCGGAGAACATCTCGGTCATGACTACATGTCTCCCGAACCCGTAGGGTCTACACACTTAAGGTTCGATGACGCTAGGGTTATAAAGGAAGTTTGTATGTGGTTACCGAATGTTGTTCGGAGTCCCGGATGAGATCCTGGACGTCACGAGGAGTTCCGGAATGGTCCGGAAGTAAAGATTTATATATAGGAAGTCCTGTTTCGGCCATCGGGACAAGTTTCGGGGTCATCGGTATTGTACCGGGACCACCGGAAGGGTCCCGGGGGCCCACCGGGTGGGGCCACCTGCCCCGGGGGGCCACATGGGCTGTAGGGGGTGCGCCTTGGCCTACATGGGCCAAGGGCACCAGCCCCAAGAGGCCCATGCGCCTAGGGAACCCTAGAGGGAAGAGTCCTCAAGGGGGAAGGCACCTCCGAGGTGCCTTGGGGAGGATGGACTCCTCCCCCCCTCTTGGCCGCACCCCTTTCTTGGAGGAGGGGGCAAGGCTGCGCCTCCCCCCTCTCCCCTGCCCTATATGTAGTGGAGGGGAGGGAGGGCATCCATACCTGAGCCCTTGGCGCCTCCCTCCCTCTCGTGACACCTCCTCCTCTCCCGTAGGTGCTTGGCGAAGCCCTGCAGGATTGCCACGCTCCTCCATCACCACCACGCCGTTGTGCTGCTGCTGGATGGAGTCTTCCTCAACCTCTCCCTCTCTCCTTGCTGGATCAAGGCGTGGGAGACATCGTCGAGCTGTACGTGTGTTGAACGCGGAGGTGCCGTCCGTTCGGCACTAGGATCATCGGTGATCTGAATCACGACGAGTACGACTCCATCAACCCCGTTCACTTGAACGCTTCCGCTTAGCGATCTACAAGGGTATGTAGATGCACTCTCCTTCCCCTCGTTGCTAGTCTCTCCATAGATAGATCTTGGTGACACGTAGGAAAATTTTGAATTTCTGCTACGTTTCCCAACAGCGCGGGCCGGGGCAGGGGCGTGGCCGGCGACGACGGCGACGGTGGGGGGCGGGTCGTGTGGGGCAGGGGCG
>NC_041383.1:818154484-818161258 GCF_002162155.2 Triticum dicoccoides | reverse complement strand
GGCAGACGGCGACGGCGTGGGCGGCGGACGGCGTCGGCGTGGGCTCGGGGGCACGGGCGACGGCGACGACAGTGGGGCAGCCTGGCGGCGTCGAGGAGGTCGGCGTCGTCGGGGGCAACTGGCGATGAAATTCTGAATTTTTGCAAAGTGTTTGCTTATATAGCAAAGCTATTGGTCCTGGTTGTTGGCACCAACCGGGACTAATGCACCCTTTAGTCCCGGTTCATGCCACCAACCGGGACCAAATGCCTCTTTTCAGCAGCCCAAAGGGCGGGAAACGGCGGCCTTTGGTCCTGGTTGGTGGTACCAACCGGGACTAAAGGGGGGCATTGGTCCCGGTTGGTGCCACAACCGGTAACAATGCCCCCCTTTAGTTCCGGTTGGTGCCACCAACCAGGACCAAATGCCCCTGTGCTGCCCGCAGCGTGGCGAAAGTTTAGTCCCACCTCGCTAGTTGAGAGGGCTCGAGAGTGGTTTATAAGCGCTGTTGCGCCCATCCTCTCGAGCTCCTCTCAACTGCAGGCTTTCGTGCCTAATCTCACACTATGCTGTGGTGGGCCTATTGGGCCTTCTGCGGGCCTGAATCCTGGCCCAGGGTGGGTTTCTAGTCGTATTCAGGCCGTGGTGGCCCAATAGGTGGCAGTTTTTTTTGTTTTTTTCCAGTTTTTTTACATTATTTATTTTCTTTTGTTTTTTTCTTTATTTTTTAATTCTTTTTTTTGCTTTTAATTTTAGAAAAATTATAAACTTTCTGTTAGTGCCATTAGTTTTCAAAATTGAAAACACTTTTTTTGTTTTCTTTCTTGCTTTATTTATTTTATTTTGTTTCTACTTACAACAAAATACTTATTGTTGCTATTTTTATTTATTTTTCCTGTTCTTTTTTGTTTTGTTTCTGGATTTTTTTTTGTTTTTTGCTCTATTTTTTAATTCTTTTTTGCTTTTAGTTTTAGAAAAATTATAAACTTTCTGTTAGTGCCATTAGTTTTCAAATGAACTCTGAAAAAATTGAAAGTTGGCCTGGTATCATAAATTCACCCACATAGCATGTGCATGTACAAAACAGACAATGGTGTCATACTCGTCTGTTACAAAGTTGGCATGGTATCATCATAATAGTTGCAGGAGAAAGTCTTCACTTTTTCTTCGCTTGTGTCATTTGCTTATTGCGTCGTAACCATGGATAATCTTCATCGTTTATCAGGATGCTGGGGTCAGCCTTGACTTTGAAGGGAGGAATTCCATGAAACTTTTCATAATCTTCAGACATGTCTGTCTTGCCCTCCACTCCCACGATGTCCCTTTATCCTGAAATAACTATGTGGCGCTTTGGCTCATCGTATGATGTATTCGCTTCCTTATCTTTTCCTTTTCTCGGTCTGGTAGACATGTCCTTCACATAGATAACTTGTGCCACATCATTGGCTAGGATGAACGGTTCGTCATTGTACCCAAGATTTTTCAGATCCACTGTTGTCATTCCATACTATGGGTCTACCTGTACCCCGCCTCCTGACAGACTGACCCATTTGCACTTAAACAAAGGGACCTTTCCAAATCGTAACAGTCGAAGATGGTCCCCTGGATAACAAGTACAGCTCATCACAAACAGTGTTGTCACCTCTGAGATGTGTTTCCAACCAACTGCTGAAAGTCCTGATGTGTTCACATGTAATCCAGTCGCCGCACTAGTCCGGGTGTTTGGAGCGCAGACTGTTCTTGTGTTCATCGACATAAGGGGTCACCAAGGTAGAGTTTTGTAGAACTGTATACTGTGCTTGAGACCAAGAATATCCGTCCCTGCATATTATGGAGTCCCTTTCAAGCGTGCCTTTTCCAGTCAGTCTCCCCTCATATCGCGATTTAGGGAGACCTATCTTCTTAAGGCCAGGAATGAAGTCAACACAAAACCTGATGACATCCTCTGTTTGATGGCCCATGGAGATGCTTCCTTCTGGCCTAGCGCGGTTACGGACATATTTTTTAGGACTTCCATGAACCTCTCAAAGGGGTACATATTGTGTAGAAATACGGGGCCCAGAATGACAATCTCGTCAACTAGATGAACTAGGACGTGCGTCATGATATTGAAGAAGGATGGTGGGAACACCAGCTCGAAACTGACAAGGCATTGCACCACATGACTCCTTAGCCTTGGTATGATTTCTGGATCGATCATCTTCCGAGAGATTGCATTGAGGAATGCACATAGCTTCACAATGGCTAATCAGACGTTTTCCGGTAGAAGCCCCCTCAATGCAACCAGAAGCAATTGCGTCATAATCACGTGGCAGTCATGAGACTTTAGGTTCTAAAACTTTTTCTCTGCCATATTTATTATTCCCTTTATATTCGACGAGAAGCCAGTCGGGACCTTCATACTAAGCAGGCATTCAAAGAAGATTTCCTTCTCTTCTTTGGTAAGAGCATAGCTGGCAGGACCTTCATACTGCTTTGGAGGCATGCCGTCTTTTTCGTGCAAACATTGCAGGTCCTCCCATGCCTCAGCTGTATCTTTTGTCTTTCCATACACGCCCAAGAAGCCTAGAAGGTTCATGCAAAGGTTCTTCGTCACGTGCATCACGTGAATTGAAGAGCGGACCTCTAGGTCTTTCCAGTAGGGTAGGTCCCAAAATATAGATTTGTTCTTCCACATGGGTGCGTGTCCCTCAGCGTCATTCGGAATAGCTAGTGCACTGGGACCCTTTCCAAAGATTACGTGTAAATCATTGACCATAGCAAGTACGTGATCACCGGTAAGCATGACGGGCTTCTTCCGGTGATCTGCATCGCCTTTGAAATGCTTGCCTTTCTTTCGACATTGATGGTTGGTCGGAAGAAATCGACGATGGCCCAGGTACACATTCTTCCTGCAGCTTACTAGGTATATACTATCGGTGGCAAGTAAACAATGCGTGCATCTGTGGTATCCGTTGTTTGTCTGTCCTGAAAGATTACTGAGAGCGGGCCAATCATTGATGGTCACGAACAGCAACACCTATAGGTCAAATTCCTCCTGTTTGTGCTCATCTCACGTACGTACACCGTTTCCATTCCACAGCTGTAAAAGTTCTTCAACTAATGGCCTTAGGTACACATCAATGTCGTTGCCGGGTTGCTTAGGGCCTTGGATGAGAACTGGCATCATAATGAACTTCCGCTTCATGCACATCCAAGGAGGAAGGTTATACATACATAGAGTCACGGGCCAGGTGCTGTGATTGCTGCTCTGCTCCCCGAAAGGATTAATGCCATCTGCGCTTAAAGCAAACCATACGTTCCTTGGGTCACTTGCAAACTCATCCCAGTACTTTCTCTCGATTTTTCTCCACTGCGACCCGTCAGCGAGTGCTCTCAACTTCCCGTCTTTCTTACGGTCCTCACTGTGCCATCGCATCAACTTGGCATGCTCTCTGTTTCTGAACAGACGTTTCAACCGTGGTATTATAGGAGCATACCACATCACCTTCGCAGGAACCCTCTTCCTGGGGGGCTCGCCGTCAACATCACCAGGGTCATCTCGTCTGATCTTATACCGTAATGCACCGCATACCGGGCATGCGTTTAGATCCTTGTACGCACAGCGGTAGAGGAGCAGTCATTAGGGCATGCATGTATCTTCTGCACCTCCAATTCTAGAGGGCATACGACCTTTTTTGCTGCGTATGTATTGTCGGGCAATTTGTTATCCTTTGGAAGCTTCTTCTTCAATATTTTTGGTAGCTTCTCAAATCCTTTGTCAGGCACAGCATTCTCTGCCTTCCACTGCAGCAATTCCAGTACGGTACCAAGCTTTGTGTTGCCATCTTCGCAATTGGGGTACAACCCTTTTTTGTGGTCCTCTAACATGCGATCGAACTTCAGGTTCTCCTTTTGACTTTCGCATTGCGTCCTTGCATCGACAATGACTCGACGGAGATCATCATGATCGGGCACATCGTCCGGTTCCTCTTGATCTTCAGCAGCTTCGCCCGTTGCAGCATCATCGTGCACATCGTCTGGTTCCTCTTGATCTTCAGTAGCATCACCGTATTCAGGGGGCACATAGTTGTCATCGTACTCTTCTTCTTCGCCGTCTTCCATCATAACCCCTATTTCTCCGTGCCTCGTCCAAATATTATAGTGTGGCATGAAACCCTTGTAAAGCAGGTGGGTGTGAAGGATTTTCCGGTCAGAGTAAGACTTCGTATTCTCACATATAGGGCATGGACAACACATAAAACCATTCTGCTTGTTTGCCTCAGCCACTTCGAGAAAATCATGCACACTCTTAATGTACTCGGAGGTGTGTCTTGAACCGTACATCTATTGCCGGTCATCTGCGTGCATTATATATAATTAAGTGTGTCAAAAATCTTTACAGAACATCATGAATAGATAATTAAGTGACCAAATTAATAGAAGTTCATCATCACATTAAAACCAAAGTACATACATAGTTCTCATCTAACAACATAAAGCTCTGCAGAGCATCTAAATTAACTAAACCATACACGGAAACTATGTAAAACATTTCAATGCGAAAACAAATGCGATCATAATCGCAACCAATGTAACAACTGATCCAACGGCATAATGATACCAAGCCTCGGTATGAATGGCATATTTTCTAATCTTTCTAATCTTCAAGCGCATTGCATCCATCTTGATCTTGTGATCATCGACGACATCCGCAACATGCAACTCCAATATCATCTTCTCCTCCTCAATTTTTCTTATTTTTTTCTTCAAGAAATTGTTTTCTTCTTCAACTAAATTTAACCTCTCGACAATAGGGTCGGTTGGAATTTCCTGTTCAACAACCTCCTAGATAAATATAATTTATGTCACGTTGGTCGGCATAATTGTCACAAAAAATAAATGAACCAATAGTTATGAAAAGATAATATATACCACATCCGAATCATAGACAGGACGAGGGCCGATGGGGGTGGATACCAAAACCATCGGACTATATAAGATGCAATAATAAAAGTAAGAAAATTATACAAGTATCTATATAAATATACAAGTAAGAATTTTTTTTCCTTTCAGAAAGAAGATAAGAACAAGAGGCTCACCACGGTGGTGCCGGCGACGAGATCGGTGCGGGCGATCGACGGCGGTGAAGACGGGGACGGGACGTGACGGACCGCTAAACCTAGACAAATATTGAGGAAAATGGAGCTTGGAGGTCAAGCTTGGAGAGGAGAAAGCTTAAGTAGTGTGGCTCGGGCATTCCATCGAACACCTCGTGTGCATAGGAGGTGAGCTAGAGCACCACAAAGCTCTTTCCTCGCCGGCCAGGAAAAACAGAGCAGTGGGAGTGCTCTGCTCGCGGGCGAGGGGTATATATAGGCAATTAATTGGTCCCGGTTCGTGGCACGAACCGGGACTAAAGGGAAGCCTTTGGTCCCTGTTCAAGCCACCAACCGGGACCAATGGTGATGGGCCAGGAGCGAGGCTCATTGGTCCCAGTTCGTCCCACCAACCAGGACCAAAAGGTCCAAACAAACAGGGACAAATGACCCATATGGCCCGGCCGGCCCCAGGGGCTCACGAACCGGGTCCAATGCCCCCATGGGTCCCGGTTCTGGATTGAGCCGGGACTAATGGGCTGACCTAGCCTGGACCATTGCCCCGTTTTCTACTAGTGCTCCAACAAGAGTACACAGGACAAATAGAACATAATACGTGGTTCCCTTTCCATGATCCCATGGTGAGTTGAACCACTCATCATAGCCATGAGAAACCATTTGCAATACTGAATATTCAGTAAGCACCGCCATACATATTCTAGGAATATTTGTAGCACGCCGTGCAGACTGTGCATCAGATTTCCTGGCATAGTGGCATACCCAGTAGATGATGTTCAGGTGAGCATATACTTCCTAGATGGTGCCTCATTTATCAAACCTGCACCAGGAAAGCAATTCATCACCATAATAGCAGATCTCGTGAATGTACCTTGAGGTGCTGGCCATGGGAAAGATCGACGGTCGCCTCTTCGGTCACACATGAAGGACGGGCATGGCAATGTCCGTGGCACACAACTACCACCGATGCGCATAACCAGAAAAGGGGACAACCAAGTTGTGGGCCCATGCGCTTGCACCTGATGAGTGATACTCAGAGCAGTACGGGACATGAAGGGGCATGTCAGCTTGTCGCAGTTGTTGTGGAGACATAACGCCGAGCAGCTTGCGGGCGCTATGCTGATGCAACCGGTGGAAGAAGGGAGGACGTCCTTGACGTCATGAGCCCTCGCGACGTTGTTGGCAGTCGATGATGTGGTGTCATGGGATGCTGCCTCACATATGGCCATGGATGTGACTGTTGCAGAGGCCGGAGTGGGAGTTAAAGCCGATGGAGTTGGCAGAGAGACGAGTTATTCCAGCTCCACATGATTCGTCATCTCCACACAGTCCCAATCGACCACGACTGGTTCAGAGTTGGGTAGCTTGTGGACGCTCATCGATGGTGAGGCATACTGGATGTCCAGAAGGCAAGAACCATCATAGATGCACCGTCCATGAAGTGCATCCTTAGCTTGGCTCGCCTCCAGCCATGATTGGAACTCCACAAACACCTCCATGTGTGTGGATTTATGCGAGACACATAGATCGTGCACCCCATAGGCATCAAAGAGCTGATCTAGTACCTCATCTGTTAACTGGTAAATCAAGTGGGTGATGGTGATATGCAAAATGCAGCTGCTCATCGCTTCTAGTTGTATTGACATTTTGTCGAACGGGTGGTGAGCGGTGGAAATGGACACCAAAATTTGGTCGAATT
>NC_041383.1:818129281-818154182 GCF_002162155.2 Triticum dicoccoides | reverse complement strand
ACAGCTTTGAATACCAACTGTCACGCCCTAGACCAGGAGGTCACAAATCAATACCGAACAACATCAAATCCATGGATACATGTGTTCCTGGTGTATGAATTAAATCACCAAACCAAGGTACATGAGAAGTGAGGCACCGAACAAAATAGATTTGGCTTGGCCCTTCTTCCTCCTCCAGCTCCTCCCTTCCCTCGTACCAGACGAGTGTATCTCCTCTGCCTGATTCTCTCTTGCTGCCTACTACCTTGATTCTATGCTCTTCCCATCCTTGATTCTCTTCTCTGTATTGTAGCCCCTTTGTAAACCTTGGTTTGGTGATTTAATTCATACACCAGGAACACTTGTATCCATGGATTTGATGTTGTTCGGTATTGATTTGTCACCTCCTGATCTAGAGGCATGACACCATGATGATTGATAAGTAGATCAAAAGTTTTCTTGATCTTTTTGTTAAAAGAAACAAAGGGAAACATTTAGATTCAACCAACTGAAAACTCTTCATGTTGCCGTCACCTCGTTCATGCGCCACGTGTCCCATAAGGGCCCGCCTAGGCATTGCCTTGGTCTTGTATGACTTTGCATTTTGCCTGTGTCATCGTTTGTATATGTTGTGTTGGCTGTGTGCATCCTAACTATGCAAAGGCCGGGTGTGTACTCATGATGATTGTATCGCTTGATGCCACACTGAGTCAATAAAATGCACGCTTTATCGAAAAAAGATTCGACATGACAAAATTTAAAAGATAGAAGAATATCTATGAGTTTTACCCCAACGCATAGAAGAACATCTCCGAGCTTGACACTAACATCCGTCACCTGCCTCCTGCACACCATCACAGCAGCCATAGAAGTAAAGAATGACATATCACCTCCTCACTCGAGCTCGATGCGGCTCCATCGCTGATATGCTGCTTTACGGACCTTCAAGGTGACTCACTAAAAGTCAAGTAATTGCCGTTGAACGAATCAGACCGGGGCAACACACCGAACATGCCATCGAACTCCAGATTTGGCACCCCATCACGACAAAGACGACGAAGGAGGAAACCACACCTGCCATCCATCAACCATGTGCCCAGCACACTTTCCGTCTTTCAGATGTCGTCGATGCAGACCACAATCTGCATTCGCTCCTGGATTACCTCCCAAGCTCCGCGCTGACGTTGGAGCAGACGCCGTCGCAACGGCGGAGCTCGAGGACACATGTTCACCACGAGGATGCCGCCGCCGCTACATCATCCTTGCTTGAACGGACTGGTTTCTAAAACCATCCCCTAGCATAGGGCTGATCGTCTTGTCGGGGAAGGATCTGAAGAATCTTTATTCAGCGTCGTCATCGCTGCCACCGGAGGCAAGACGATGAACAACCTTGAAAACAAAGCTACTTTAGCCTAAAATTATCCACATGCGTGGATCCAGCGATCCCGCTTACCATCGACGACCTCGGTTATCGGTGGAGGGGAGCCGTCGGAGGACGGCGGCGGTGATACTCTTTTTCGGAGAGACCGAAGAAAAAACGACCCGACGTGGGCCAAAAACTGGTTACTGCGATCAGACGTCCCGAGGAAACAAACTGAATCTTGCAGATAGATTCTCTCCCGGGGAAGGAGAACAATATCTTCCGTTCCGTTTAAACACACGTACGTATATGGGTCTACCTCGATCGTTTGCCTGCCCTGCCGTTATATATTCTCTCGACCGGCAACTTACCATGTGCGTGCGCGCAGCAGCGGCGGCTGATTATTCCGACCTCGACATGGACGACGACTACGACTATAAGATCTACCCATCCCCTCCGCCGTCACCGCCTGTTTTTCCCTACGTGGGAGCCGGCGCTGGCGGCTTCTATACTTGCCCAACGTCGCCGCCGATCTTGGCGACGTCGGTTGGTCCCGTGGGCGCCGGCGGCTACGGTTACACGTCGCTGCTCTCGCCTTCTTTTCCTTGGCCGACCCCATCGTTTGGGAACGGAGCAGTGACGGCTACGTTCGTGAACGGGGTAGCTCCGGCGTCCGGGCTCGGCGTACACTTGGACGGCAGCGGGCTTCACCTGCTGCAGCCGTCCCCCGGCCTGCTTTGCGCGCAGCCGCTGCCGGCGTCAAGCCCTCAGAAGGAGCCATGGCAGCTGACGCCCGAGCAGTCGATCGCGGTGGACAAGCGGCTCTACGGCCCCAGGATGCGGCCCAGGCTGCCGGTATTCGTGGCCATCTGCCCCACACAAAGTCTATAGTAAACTTTATATATAGATCATATGCTTGTAACGTCGGATGTGATTAGTTGGGATTTTGTAATTAACCTCTCGTTTTTCCTTCTATCCGATCTTTTTCAACATCGTTACTCTGATCCATAGGTGGTATGTACTATGTCAATTGTTTCATGGCCCTAGTCTCAAGACAAACAATGTGCGCCAACATCCTCGTCTCCGTACCCGCCAACGTGCCCACTCTTCTCTTGGACCGCGGCTTCAGTTTCGTCGCCCTAGCAGCAAAAAGAGACCTTTTACTTTTTTTTTGAAACGCGGTCCCTTAGGGCCCGATTCATTAAATAAGCTCGAAGAGAATTGCCCGGTTAATAAACGGAAAACCGGGCGAAAACCGTCACAACTGGCCCGCAGAAACAAGGCACACAGGGCGACCTGGCAACCCACACAAGAACGCACATACGCCGCCGAGGAGAAGCGTCAAGGCTTGCGCCGGCCGATGCCAAACAGTCAACCACACGCGCCGGCGACCAGGCAGCTTCGACTCCGTCGACGAGCATTGCAGGAGAAAGCGTTGGGCTTGCGCCGAGCCAGCGCCAGAGCGGCGACTCCTCGAACACGCCGGAAGAGACCGACTACCAAGAACCATCAGCAAACCCGACTCCGCCCGAAGCCGCCATCGTTGCCACAAACAGGAAGCCGCGCAACATCCGCATTGCCAGACGGGCACCTGCCGACCACAATGCCGCGAGCGTCCAGCCCATGAAGCACGCAACCGGGATCCGAAGCTCTTCAAGGCGATGCCCCAAAGAGGGAAGCGACGATGTCGACACCGTCGCCCTACCCAACCGGGCCTTAGGCTTTCACCCGAAGAGCAAGATCCGAGGGTGTAAGAGGATGCCGGACTCCACAACGACGCCTCCAAGGAGGTTAAACGACGTCCACAGACGCCGACGCCGCCGGCCGGCAAGACCAGCCAAGCTTCGGCCCGGAGTATCCCAAACACCACCAACACCCTCACGCACTGCACCTTCGCTGACCCGCCCACCTCTCGCAGTGCCACCGCGCCAGCAGCACCAGAGAGCCACCAAGCACTTCACCTCCCCGCCGGTCAAGAAGACGCAGACGGGCCAGATCCGGCCGATCTGGCATCCCACCAACGCAGCCAGCGGTGGAGCTATGTGGTGAGCTGGGGGGGCTGTGGCCCCCCCAGTCTTGTAGATATTCCTGAAGATTTTTTTATTTGAAGGGCTTAGCTTAGGGAAAAATTAGCGTTTGGCCCCCCAACTCTTCATCTTTTGCGTTTGGCCCCCCCCAATGCTTTCTGTCTAGCTCCGCCACTGAACGCAGTGCCGAACAGGAGCCACCTGAGGCCAGCAGGCCACCGGCCCGACCAGGGACGCGCCCCACAAGGCAAGTGAGGGGGCCGAGCCCGCCCCGACCACCGAAGAGGAGCAGCTGGCCGAAGACCAGTCGCCCGTCCACGACGCAGCCCTCGACCACCACCCGCGAGAGCCGCTGCCAGGGAGCCGCCCCGTCGGAGAAGAAGCCCGGAGGTCCACCGGCGACGCAGCCGAATCCCTCGAACGGATCCAACACTCGACGTAGAAAGGGGATCGAGCCTCCCCACCCCGAGATCCCGCGGCCTGGCGAGAGGAAGTCGACCCCGCCGCCGCCGTCCGCCGCCCGGGCTTAGCCCGGCGGCCTCCTCCGGCGACGGCGAGGGGAGGAAGGGGGGGGGGCGGGAGGGCTGCCCGGCGGCGCGGGCTGGGATCCGCCCGTGTCGCCTCAGCCGAGACGACGCGGGGGCGAGATATGCTTTTTTGAACTGTGGTGTATAAGAGACCTTTTACTAGTACATCAAAGTAATAAGAGCTATTCATTTTATCCATTGAACTGACAAGATTAACCAATACTACAGCTCAAATTTGGGTAGCATTTTTTGTTGGAGGGTAAAATCATAATAACAGCATAAAAACTCTGAAATTAGTAGGGGCAAAACAGACCAGGCCTGATGCATACTTCGTAATCCCTCCATTCTCAAAAATCGTTTGGTCTCACGCGAGCTGCTCCACGATCGCCAACCTGCCACGCTAGCTCATGGGCTTCCCGGGCCATCACAGCCTCGTGGGCAGGGGCACAAGGAGGTGCTCGCTTCCCTGCACGGGTTCGCCTACTCCGGCTTTGCCCGAGGCATAAGATAAACGCAAGGCGGTACGTGACTACGGTTTCGTTCCGTCCTTCATTTTTTTTTGGAAAAACTTTCAATCTATTTATGTTCAATCATGGTAGTACAACAAATCTTTATCTTTACCTACTAATAAAGCAGTTACTGCTTCTTGTCGTACGTCATTGGCATTTTTGCATAAAAGCCCCTGCGATTTTGGATATTCAACCCGCAATGCAATAATAAGTCAACTCCAATCGATATTGACGAGAGAAAAAACGAAATAACCCACCCACCCGCCGATGCATCAGTCCTTCCCCACATCAGCAGTCTTTAAATTGACTATTAGTCCCACCTCGTAGCTTTGTATCGAATCCTACAAATTTATATATGTTGGAAAGTAGACAATCAACAAGCCGAATAACAAAGCAGAGATGGCTGATCAAGAGAATAAGAGAGAGATCAGATAAAACGAGCCTCTCTCAAGGCCAATGCATCACCGCCGCGGACTTGCCTCAGGGAAGCGGAACAGAGCCGTGGGCGCTAGATGAAGGAGTGGCGCTGGGTGGTGGTGGGGAGCCCCTCTCTCTCCGGTAGATGGCTGGGGTGACGGGGGCAGCGGGACAGGTGCGCAGTGGCGCAGAGAGGGTCTCTATCGAGCTGGACTTGGCGCTGGACGTCACGGGTGATCCTCGTGTTCGTCGTCTCCATGCCCAGACGAAACAGGCAGCGACGAGCCGACAACGGCTCCCGACACGGTCGGAGAAGGTGGGGCGGTGCGGATCTGGCGCTGAACAGCGGCGGGAGCTTGAGCGTCGGGGTCGGAGATCCATGGCGCGGGTGTGATTCTCCCTGTACAGAAAAGATACGGGGGTGAGAGGTGAGGGAGAGATCTAGAGGGAAGGAGTTAGGGAAGGGAATGGAGAGGGGGAAGGTTAGCGGAGCAGCGGGCCGGAGTTGCAGGGGGGTAGCCGGCCATGGCGCCGATCACCGGACTGGACGGGGGAGGCGAGGAGGGGCTGCAGGCGCCAGGGGTCAAGGGGAGTTCCTTGCTCGGGTGTGGTTGGTGCGGGAGGCGGCGTACGGGCGGCGGCGTTGTTGCAGCGCGGCTGGGCTGTGTATGGGCTCCTGGCATGGAGAAGTGGCGCTGGGTGTGATGGATGTGGAGAAGATAAGAATTGAGTGGTGGAAAAGGAATTGTCGGTGGGATTGAGTGTTGGTTGCTACTGCTTTTTTTAAACGATGCGATGTTTTTCTTCTGCTTTTCTGCGTAGAGCTAGGTGTCGGTCTCTGCTTTTTCTGCGTAGAGCTAGGTGTCGATCTCTGCTAGCATAGTACAATTTACTTGGCTGCTGTTTAAGCCTGCCATATCTTAATATTAATTATGAATACATTAGTAGTTACAGTACTTAAAAGATGTGTGACTGAAATATTGGAAAGATTTGTTTAAAAAAATATTGAAAATAAATACTATTTCTTAGGCGAAAAGATATTTCGGGCTCACCTATGGACTACCTGATCATCAATATATTCCTTGAGTCTTGATGTTCCTGATAGATTTGTTTAAAAAAATATTGAAAATAAATACTATTTCTTAGGGGAAAAGATATTTCGGGCTCACCTATGAACTACCTGATCATCAATGTATTCCTCGAGTCTTGATGTTCCTGATGCCGTTGATGAGATAGAGATGAGGGACGGACAAAGAGTTGAGAGGGTACGGCAACGGTGCATCCTGCTTGAACTGGGTCTGGAGGGGGGGTTGTGTCCTATTTCGACTCTCACGCCGGCGAGAGAGAGAGAGAGAGAGATGTGGTCATGGCTATGCCGATCATGTCCTTAGTCCTTCCGTGCACCACCTCTATGCATGTGGCTACTCCCCTCCGTCATATCATATATCCTGATCCTGTTCGAGCCCTAATGTTGGTGTCAAGGGAAGCAACCGTGTTGGTGCAGTCGGCGTGCTCCTACTGTTGGTGGTCGTCACTGGCGGAGCTAGACCAGGAAGACTGGGGGGAGGGGGCAAAAAGAAAAAACAATTTCTAGGGGGTGCAAAATCTCTATTTTTCCCGATCCATAAATCTCTATAAAGAATTTCTTCACTATTTTTGCCCAGTCTGGGGGCAACGGCACCTGGAGGGATGCATGTACCTCCGCCAATGGTGGTCGTGTATCAACAAAAGAGCATCAAGCATTGTAAACTCTTTACTATCTAATGGTCATCTTATCTTTGAAGTGGTCAACTAAAAATATGAATTCATGATAAGACGGGGAAGAATCTAACAGATTAAGAGATAGAGCTCGATATTTCACCATGATAGATAAACTCTAAAATATCAAGCAAACCCTAAAATTTATTTCATACCCGTTGCAACGCACATGCTTTTTTTGCTAAAATGTCAACTTTTATTAAAAATAAGGAAATTCCCACGTTTAACCATATTATCAACATTTATTAAAAATGAATATAAAAATTGATGCACAATGACACATGCAGCAGGTTATGCCCATTTATCCGCCCGGTGCAACGCACGGGCATTTTGTACTAGTACTAAAAATAAAAATTACATCCAGATTCGTAGACCACCTAGCGACGAATACAAGCACCGAAGCGAGGCCGCCGTCATCGCCCCTGCATCGCCCGAGCCGGGGAAAACTTGTTGTAGTAGACAGTCGGGAAGTCGTCGTGTTAAGGCCCCATAGGACCAGCACCCCAGAATAGCAACCGCCGCCGATGAAAAATAACGTAGATCATAAGGATCCAAACCAAAGACACACGAACGTAGACGAACAACGACGAGATCCGAGCAAATCCACCAAAGATAGATCTACCAGAGACACACCTCAACACGCCCACCAACAATATTAGACGCATTGCCGGAATGGGGGCTAGGCGGGGAGACCTTTATTCCATCTTCAGAGAGCCGCCACCGTCTCGTCTTTCTGAGTAGAACACAAATCCTAACAAGATTGAAAAAACGACTAAAAACGAAGCCCTCCCGCCGGCCCTTGCCAGAATCCACCGCGCCTCCATGGCCCTAGGGCCACCGGAGATGAGGCGGACCTACGTCGGCACCGGCAAGAGGCGGACCTACGTCGGCACCGGCAAGAGGCGGACCTACGCCGGCACCGGCAAGAGGCACGGACCCTAACTTTCTTTCTTGAAGGAGGAGGAGGCGGAGTGGATGAGAGTTGGAGCATGGCGTGGGTGGCGAGGAGGCCGTGAGTCTTTCGATGTCATCATCGGTTGTAACAGGCACTGCACTGCACAGTTCCCGTGCTCCTATGCAAATCGGTAGCTTAGCTAAGAGATAGAGAAAGAAAACCGGCCCCACTCATCATTATTTTTACTTCAGCTTTTTTTTTAAACTCTGTTTTTACTCAGCTTTATCTTTAAGCGGCTGCTACAAATCAACCGGCTGATTTCCTTGAGAAATCAGCCGGTCCCTGGTCTGTTTTATCTCAGCCCTTGAAAAACAGTTAAAGCACTTACGCACACTCGCCGTCACCCCTTCTTCAATCCCCGTCTACGCCGTTGCCGCTGCAAAAGCATCACGGCTGCCGCCGGCAACACACTTTGCAACACCAAAACCGCCGTCCGCCGCTGCAAAAGCATCACGGCTGCCGCCGGCAAAGCACTTTGCAACACCAGAGCCGCCGTCCGCCGCTGCATCACAGCTCCAAGAGCCGCTGGCGAGGTTCCATAAGAGAACCAGAGCCGCCGGCGAGGGCTCCATTGGGGCACCGAGCTGCTGCATTGCAGCTTCGAGCTCACTGACGAGCGCTGCAACGTCGCAATGGGAGCCGCCAGCGAGAGCTCCATTGGAGCATAGAGCGCTACACTGCAGCTTCGAGAGCGGCGGCCGACGAGATCCATTGGAGCAGCAAGCGCTGCAACTTCGACAGACGCCGGCGGCAACACAACATCGGGAGGCGGCGGCGAGAGCTCCATTGCAGCACCGCGGCCGGCGAGCTCTACGGGGTCGCAGCCGCTTGTGCTGCACTGAGAGCGTCGGAGAACTCCATTGGAGCACACAACGCTGCACTGCAGGTTGATAGCCCACCGACAAGCGCTGCAACGCAGCACCAGGAGCCGCCGCGAGCCTCCATTGTTGCACCGCCACCGCCGAGCTCCACAGGGTCGCAGCGCCCCTTATGCTCCATTGCATCTCCGCCGCCATCGCGAGATCCACGGGGATGCAGCTTCCTCCGGCGATGAGCGGCGCCCGCCACCGGCCTCCCCGTGTTGCGCTGCAGCACCGGTGACGAGCAGCGCCAGCCTCCGATGTCCTCCTTCATGCTGCGGCGCCGGCCTCAGGCCCTTAAATAGAGGAAAGGAGAAAAGGAGGAAGAGTGGGGGAGAACGTGCGGAGACGAAGGAAGAGATAAGGCCGGGGCTGGTTGTGAGCGATGTGTGGGGCCGACACGTGTCGTGCGCTCCAGGCGGTTTGTGCGGCGAGAAAATCATCAGGCTTAAACAGAACGTTTTCCTTATCTTTATCCTTAGAATGTAATGGCTACAGTTTAGTCTTTAAGATCATAATATCGAATAAACCCTACTTCTTAGGTTATGTGAAACAATCAGTGTCGAGCCATTGGTAGCAGCGGCCACAAAGTACGTCCTCAGGACGAGCTGCAGCAGAACTTCATCATGGAGACGACGTGGCCGTTTGCTCTATTGGTGGTAGCGCGGCTCACCCGAAGTGAAACATGAAACACTCTCAACGGACCATGGACCTGCACCGAGCTCCGCAACGGTGAAGACGTCGTGCAGTCACTCGACGACCGTGTGGATCTTGCGCACCTCTCCTACCCATGCTCTCTTCTGATTAAATCCTTAAGATCCAGATCCTGGATCGGACCTCCTTGGAGGCGCCATCTTTCGGTCACTGTTTACTCGTAGTTTATGTGATGTCTTGATTTGAGTGCGGTTGGCCGATATGAGATCTATGGTTGCGGTAGGCCATGGCTGAGGGTGATAGCCGTTGCTCATAGTTTTTTCCTACTTTAGTTTTTTTAAGGATGCTTTATTAGGCGTTCTGTCAAGGTGTGCACATTGATCTCGCTATGCCATGAAGTTTGAGAAAGAGCCCGATGCTCTCACCTGCATTTTTTTGCGCGCAAGCGGCAGCTCCGGGCGCTCCAGCGGTCACGCGAAAACCACGCGTGGGGAATAACTTGTTCAGCTCGCGGGCAAAACCGCATCACGCACCGTTTATTTGCTGCGCCCACTCCCGCGCGCTGCACACTCGAGCGCCCGCGCCGCGACTTTCACCTACCACCATCCTAGCGCTGTCGCTGCCACCCGCACCACCCCATTTGCTCCGGCGACCCCGGCGGCGCTCCCCGGGCCTATCCCCATGACGCTGCTGCTTCGTCCGCCCCCCTCTAGTCGCCGCCGCCCCTCGCGCACACAATTCCTACAGCGAATAGCGCTCGGCCGCCCACCGTAGCTCGGCGCTCACAAGGTGTTCGACGGAACGCTTGCAAGGTATGTATTGCTTCAACTTCATAGTTTTCACATGAATTTGGTGCATCTTCACTATTAGAAAAAGGGCCTAATGTGAGGCACATTAGTCCCGGTTTGTAACAAAACCGGCACTAATGTGATCATTAGTGCTGATCCCAACGGCTAGGGGGTCGGAGATCATTAGTACCGGTTCGTGGCGAACCTTTAGTACCGGTTCATGCCACCAACCGGTACTAAAGAGGCAGTTGCAGGCTGTGGTCAGGCTGGGGCCCCACCACCACCTTTAGTACCGGTTCATGCCACCAACCGGTACTAGAGGTTTCTGGTGCAGCTGTTTTTTAGTCCCACCTTGCTCCGCTAACAGAGTTTTTACCATCTTAAATATGTTACTTCTCAAACTATCACAACCACTTGGTCTTCATTGAACTCTATGTGTAGGATCTGTGGCTGCAATAGGAGTCTTCTTCGGTTCTTAAATCGGGGTAGATTCCTATTGACAATTTAGATTCTATACAAAAAGATCATTGATGATCAATGTATTTTTTATGTATTTCTCTGTAGCAGTAGCGCGTTTTGGCTGAAAGCGGTTGTCACGCCCTCGATGCGGCTATATCTCCCACGTGTCGAAGCACGACTTAGAGGCATAACCGCATTGAAAGCAATGTCGCAAGTGAGGTAATCTTCACACAACCCATGTAATACATAAGGGAAAGAGATACATAGTTGGCTTACAATCGCCACTTCACACAATTACATGAATAAAGCATTACATCATCCAGATACAATCAAGGTCCGACTACGGAACCAAAATAAAAGAAGAACCCCAAATGCGACAAAGGTCCCCGATCGACCCCAACTGGGCTCCACTACTGATCAACTAGAACGAAACAACACAAAGGGCAAGATCTTCATCGAGCTCCTCCTGAGCTTGGTTGCGTCACCTGCCCGGTAACATAGGCACCTGCAAACTGGTTTTGGAAGTATCTGTGAGCCAAGGGGACTCAGCAATCTCGCACCCGCGAGATCAAGACTATTTAAGCTTATAGGAAGGATGGAGTAATGAGGTGGAGCTGCAGCAAGCGACTAGCATATATGGTGGCTACAATCGCAAAAGAGAGCGAGAAGAGAGGGCAAAGCACGGTCGATAAAAGTATGATCAAGAAGTGATCCTATAGCAACCTACGTCAAGCATAACTCCAACAACCGTGTTCACTTCCCGAACTCCGCCGGAAAGAGACCATCACGGTTACACACACGGTTGATGTATTTTAATTAAGGTCAACTTCGGGTTTTCTACAACCGGACGTTAACAAATTCCCATCTGCCCATAACCGCGGGCACGGCTTTCGAAAGATAATACCCTGCAGGGGTGTCCCAACTTAGCCCATGACAAGCTCTCACGGTCAACGAAGGAATAGACCTCCACCCGAGACGTTCCGATCAGACTCGGTATCCCGGTACAACAAGACATTTCGACAGGGTAAAACTAAACCAGCAACACCGCCCGAATGTGCCGACAAATCCCGATAGGAGCTGCACATATCTCTTTCTCAGGGCACACTCAGATGAGCAATCCGTACAACTAAAACCAAACCTCGAGTTTCCCCGAGGGGGCGCTGCACAGGGCTCTAGTTCGGACCAACACTCAGAGGAGCACTGGCCCGGGGGGGTTAGAATAAAGATGACCCTTGAGTCTGCAGAACCCAAGGGAAAGAAAAGGCTAGGTGGCAAATGGTAAAACCAATGTTGGGCATTGCTGGAGAAGCTTTACTTAAGGCGAACTGTCAAGGGGTTCCCATTATAGCCCAACCGTGTAAGGAACGCAAAATCCGGGAACATAACACCGATATGACGGAAACTAGGGCGGCAAGAGTGGAACAAAACACCAGGCATAAGGCCGAGCCTTCCACCCTTTACCAAGTATATAGATGCATTAATTAAATAAGATATATAGTGATATCCCAACAAGTAAACATGTTCCAACAAGGAACAACATCTCCATGTTCCAACAAGGAACAAACTTCAATCTTCACCTGCAACTAACAATGCTATAAGAGGGGCTGAGCAAAGCGGTAACATAGCCAATCAACGGTTTGCTAGGACATGGTGGGTTAGAGGTTTGACATGGCAATTGGGAGGCTGACAAGCAAAAGGTAGGCATCATAGCATTGGCATAGCAAGAGCGAGCAAACTAGCATAGCAAAGATAGTAGTGATTTCGAGGGTATGATCATCTTGCCTGAAATCCCGCAAGGAAGAAGAACGAGTCCATGAAGAAGACAAACGGACGTAGACGAACGGATCCTCACAACCTCGACGTTATCGGAACCAACCCGAAGAAGCAAACACCGGAAAAGAAGCACACAACATAGTAAACACACAAGCATAAACAAGTCATGATGCACAAACAAGTATGATGCATGTCCGGTTTAATGAGGCATGGCATGGCAAAGTGCAACAAACAATACTACAAGTTAAGTGGAGCTCAATATGCAACGAGGTGCATGTTGACGGAACACCACATCAATTATTTAGTTATCTCTCGTTTAAGCTACCCAACAATATTAACTGTTGTTAAACATGGCAAGAGGTGAAGCATAATATAAACTATACCATCTAAACAATTTAAATGGGGCCGGATATAAAAACAACAAATCCGGTAAATCCCCATATGCATTTAGCAATTTAATGCAACAACAAGTTTAAACATTTTAAATGTTGTTATCATGATGCGGATGACATATACAAGTTTTATGCAATTTTATGAAAATGTTGACATGAGCATGTTATGAAGCATTTGTCACCGTGGCGGAAAGAAAGGGTGCCACGGCAACGATAACGAAAATGGTGCCACGGCAACATTCCGGTCCCGGTAACTCATGGAGGTACCGGTGCAAAAGGAAGTGTGACGTGAGCAAGTCATGCAAGATGGTGGGGTGATTCCGGATTCCAGGTGTCCCACATAATGGTGGCATGGCTTACGGCGAACGTGCAAGGAACAATTCGGACATGGTGCAAACACGGGCATCTCATACAACGTGCATTCGGTCCACGGCGGTCGTTTCGGGGTTATACCTTCGAAGCGTGCGTTTTCGGAGAGGTTCGAGTCGTCGAGGGAAGTAGTTGTTCACGTGGCGACGGTAGTGGTACATATCGTAGTGGAAGTAGTTGTTCATGTCCCGTGGATGTTCGGGGTCCACGGGGTCTTCGAGGGTCGACGATAGTGGTACACGTGGTAGATGAACTTGGCGATCCGAAGGGGTACTTGGCAGGTCGTCGAGGTACGCGTTCTTGGCGATCCCGTAGACGCGGTAGAGGTACTTGACGCGTCACCATGTAGTCGAACTTGGCAAGTGATGGTCGTCGTGGTACTTGGCGTCTCACCGTGTAGTTGTACACGGAGTCGAACAGAGGGCCTTGGCGAAACCAGGGTGCATCTTGGCGGTCTCGTCTCAGTCTCCAAACCAAAACGAAGCAAGGCAAAAGACTCGGTGCGGTGGTGGTCGGCAGGTGCATGAAGGGGAAGCAGGAGCAGAGGTGTGGCGGAGCTCGGGACGCCATGGCAGCAGAATCTCGGGGCCGAGGACGAGGTCGAGCAGAAGGCAGGGAGGCGGTGGGCTCCTCCGGGCGCAGATGAAGACGGCGGCGGGCACGAGGAGAAGACAGGGGGCCGCTGAACGAGCTTGAGGGCGACGGAGGGGCGCCGGTGTTGGCCGTCCCGGTGGAGTTGCGGAGGCCGGGCGTGGGGCTGATGGAACGGGACGCGACGGAGGCAAGGAGGCCGACGGGGCTCCGGCCTGGCTCTCTTCTCCGGCGAGGGCGGAGCGCGGGAGCAAGGGGAGGACCCTGGAGGCGGGGCGACGAGCGAGAGGAGGGTTCGGGCGCGGTGGAGAGCTCGGCAGCAGGGCCAGCAGCGGCAGCCGCGGGAGGCCGAGGCTGGCAGGGCGCGGGGGCGCTCGAGAAAGGGAGGCATCGCGAGGTGGAGATGGTTCGGCGGCGGGGTCGCGCGCGAGGTGAGAGGCGAGAGGGAGATGGGGATCGAGAGGAGGGAGTGGGGTCGAGCGCTGGCGGCGCTCCCTGGCGATGCGGGGCTGCGTGCGATGGGGATCGCTGAACGAAGGTGGCGGCGCGAGGGGATGAGGAGGAGGGATCGAGGGGATCGGGCTAGGGTTAGAGGGGGGCGCGGCTGGGCCTGCTTAGATAGTGGGCTACGGCTGGCTGCGGCTGGAGAGGTGGGCTGCGAGGAAGCAGGCCGGCCCGGCCTGGTTTGCTCGTTAGGCTGGGCTCTCTCTCACTGCTAAAAGAAAAGAAAAAACAGAGATGAGAAAGAAAAGAAAAAGAGGGGTTAGGGGAAGAAGTAGGACATGGGGATAATTTTCCCGGACTCACAAAAATGAGTTCGATCCAGGAAAAATAGAAGTGAGCATGATCGAAAGATTTAAATTCAAACTCATTTGAAATTCAAATGGGTTTGAACTAGGACTTGATGAAAGGAAGGTCCAAAAATGTTCGGATTTTTGGTGGAGCTCCGGAAAATGATGAAATAATTAATGGCAAGGTCGGAGACCAAACTTGAAGCAGAAAAGGAACGAAATTATTTTGTAAGTGTGTTTGCGGGTGATTCCGAAATAGTGGAATATTTAATATAGCTCCCTAAATATCGGGAGGGTATGTTATAAAGAGAAGTCACCATGTGAGTCCCTCGATTTAAATGGATCGAAAAATCCATACAATTTATTTAGTTGAGGTTTTTTTAAAAAATTAATGATATGATGGCATGATGACATGAAGCAATGCACATGATGCAAGGATGAATGCAACAAATAAAACAAATCACACGACGAAACTCGGAGTAGCTGGAAAGTCTTCTGGAGCGTCGGTCTCGGGGCGTTACAACACTCCACCACTACAAGAGGATCTCGTCCCGAGATCTAGGATGGCACCGGAGAGAAATGGAAGAGGAAGAGAAGAGGTAAAACTAAGTTGCTTCTTTGACAAACGAGTGAAACCACGAACCTTGAGAGGTTGAGCAATTTAAAAGAAAGAGTACAACAGAGATGAACGAGATTGCAAACAATCCGTTAGAAAAGAGGAACAAGGAACATTACGAGGACTTGAAGGTTGCAAAGACATGAATCAAGAGTTTAATGGACAAGATAGAATTCGAAACCACTCCGGTTAAAACAAGATGAGAGGGGAAGAATTCGGGCAGTACTCCGGTTGAACATGGAAGGAATAGAACATGAACTTGAGAAGATGGGATGTTACTTGATGAAATCAACAACACACTGCCTCCGGAACTATTGAAAGAATGGAACAAGGGGTAAGAAAGATTTCAGACAGCTCTCCAGTTGAGGAAGGAGGGAAAACTTGATAAGATTAGAGAACTCGAATGAAAACACGACACTCCGGTTAAATGGATAAGCAAGAAAAGAACACGATCCTCACGAATCGAGATGGTGAGTGAAAAGAGCAACGTCACAATGCCTCCGAAAGAAATAATAGAAGATATATCATTGGAATAACAGAATGGAGAAGAAAATGCCAACTTCTGCCACAAATGAGTTTGGAAAGCATCCTTGCAAAGAAGAATTGAACGGAGTTGTTGGAAAATCAACAACGAAAAGCACAAGCTTGTAGTGGGCTTATGGAAAACATCTCAAAATTATGAGGTGACAACCGGCCACTAACGGAAACAATTGCTTGCTTGAGATCAACGAAGAGATGAAAACTTCTTCCACCAAGATGATAAAGAGATAACTTGGATCATTGGCAAGCACCACAAATAGCAACATTCCCAATGGAAGGCTTTTAGGTGAAATATGACACAAGATAACTCCAACAACGAGGTTGATGGATTTAAAAATAACTCATTCTTAACAACATGTGAATCATGGAACATGAACTCAAATTATCAAGAATGACATAATACCACCTCCAAAATATGGTAGAAAGAATTGCACTCCGGATAGCAAGATGAAGAATGCTTGAGTTTCTTAGGAAAGAATCTCGATGAAAACTTTGAGAAGGGAATTAAATCCTTGATGAACCATCATGTAGAACCTCCATGAAGAACTCCGGTAAACAAAAGGAATGAAAAGAAAGAGAAATTGAAAACACAAGGTGAATCCTTGCAATGATTTAGATGGATCTCCGTGATAATTAGAGCTTGGAACTCCGGGAAAAAGAGAAGATGAAACAAATGAAACCGAGAATTTTAAGGCCTCCGGAATAAAGAATTAATCACTTGGATGAACAAGAATAAGAATTATGTTATGCTTATCCTTCACCAATTAAATTGACGACAATCAACGGATTTGGCATACTACTTATTCTCGTAGAAAGGATTAAAAGAGATATAGCGTAAACTTGAGAAGGTCTTCAACGAACCACCGGTAGGATTGGAACAACAAATGAATTGATATGATGAACAAGGAAGAGAGATCTTGAAAGAACCACCGTAAGAATTGAAAATGATCGAAGTAGGGGTGCATCACCGGTAAGAATTAGCAAATGAACGAAGGTGCTTGAGACAAACTAGATACATGAGAACAAAGAGATCAAGAACTGATTAGAGGATATTCGATAGATGCACCGGCAAGATAGGAGAATGATAACTGACGGCTGAGAATGAATAAACCTGAATTGATGGACTCCGGATGACAAACTGAGAAGACTCTTGAATATCTCCTGATGGGTGAAAAAGATTCTCACAATCGAAAACAATTATGAGAGGTTGGCAACAAGCTAGCACCATGAATCTTGAAGAGAATAGAGCAAGATTAAAGAGAAACTCTTCTTCGGTCTTCAAATGATGAGAATGACAACGAGAAACACCACCAAGAATTATTGAGGCACACCGGAAGAATCAAAAGCGAAGAGGTTGAGCCAACTATGAAAAGAATTTGAAAGATCTTGGAGAAAAGCATTTGACTAATGATAACTCATTCTTACGTCAAACTTGGAGAAGAATTTAGGATAGCTCTGGGAAAATAGAAGAGTCAGGTAAGATCCTGGGAAAAGACCTGTGGGTTAGGGCCCACTCAAAAGAACACCGTTGAAAAGATTTAAAAGAGATGTTGCACCGGTTGAATTAAATGACTTGAATGAGATACCAATCTCGAAAGAGGTTGAACGAATGCAGAGTGGAAACACGAATCTTCGAGATATCTTGAGCACTCCGGAATAACAAATAGCGAGAAGTAGAATGATAATGAGGTGCAGCGGTATAAGAAAAGCATTGGAAAAAAGAAAAGGAGTATGCTTAATACCAAAGCTTGAATTAAATCCACCGGAGAAGAAAAGAACGAGGAATGACGAACTTGAAGCTCCATTAGAATCTTCATGAGAATCACCGGATAAGAACATTGACGGAAAAGAATGGAGAAATTTCCACCAATAAAATGGATACTTGAATAAGAATCTGGGTCCTTGGAGAAAAACAAAGGGAGGGAGGGTGGGAAAAACAAAGGCAACTTGGAGATGGATGACACAAACAACATTGAGAAGAACTGATACTTGATCTTGCAAATGTTGACGTGAACGGATCCACTTGAGGAGAGACACACCGGTTAAAAAAAAGGATTGACAAGACAGACTCGATGATCAAGAAGGATTAGTATTCACATAGGAATATGAGAACACCATTTGGAAAAGGTATGGAATCAACATTTGACTTCGAAGCAACTCGAATACCACAACAAAAAACAAAAATAAAGGACTGGCTTGCAGAATAAGCCGGAACAAACATATGATAGAGATTTCATCCGAAGTTTTCGTGGTGGGGCCTACACGGGCTCGAGTGTACAGCACCATCATGTACAAGGCAGTGCACATGACATACGAAGCGTCCCCGAGTCAGCATAGCCAAGGACTCTTTAAGACACAACGAGACCACTGTAAAATCGACCGTGAATAGGCGGACCACTAGACGTCGAACCCCAATTTCATATCATACATCCGTCGGAAAGATATCCTAAGAGCTACTTGAATTCCCACCTATGAAACTCCCGAAATTTTCAGGTTATGCAATCAGGTGTTGGGGATACAGGGGAAGCATAATATCTCACCCAAAACTAACAAATCCTACATCCAGCTGTATCCATCCTTCAACACATAACCAAGAAACCTTCGGAAATCATCTACCTCAACCTTCGAAAAGCATCCGTTATACAAGTCATGGCAATACTCCCGTACTCACCTCAGTACTGGGTTATCAGGGTTATCTCACCAACAACTGCATAAAAGAGATTTTCGATGTCGGCGTACTAAACTCAGGTATTCCAGAACTGCAACGATAAAATTATGACGACAACACCTCAGAGCTCAACTCCCCGGGACACTTCCACTAAACCCCTGACAGGAGGCACCAAGACAATGTTCTCATCATAAAACCATCGGAACGATTCCAAGATACCCGCGTGATCCTAAATTTTTTTTAGTGAAATTTGAGAAGAGAAGAGTCAAAACTCTACGTCAGGATGCCTTACCAGAGCGACGAAGAGACTGGGGAGTAAAAAGAATTCCTAACTCTCCAATATATAATTCCTAAATGACTCAAAACATTTTTCTAGACACAACTCGGCCGCTAAAAACGATCAAGCAATGGGGCTCCTAAGGTCGGGGAAGGCTCTGATTACCAACTTGTCACGCCCTCGATGCGGCTATATCTCCCACGTGTCGAAGCACGAGTTAGAGGCATAACCGCATTGAAAGCAATGTCGCAAGTGAGGTAATCTTCACACAACCCATGTAATACATAAGGGAAAGAGATACATAGTTGGCTTACAATCGCCACTTCACACAATTACATGAATAAAGCATTACATCATCCAGATACAATCAAGGTCCGACTACGGAACCAAAATAAAAGAAGAACCCCAAATGCGACAAAGGTCCCCGATCGACCCCAACTGGGCTCCACTACTGATCAACTAGAACGAAACAACACAAAGGGCAAGATCTTCATCGAGCTCCTCCTGAGCTTGGTTGCGTCACCTGCCCGGTAACATAGGCACCTGCAAACTGGTTTTGGAAGTATCTGTGAGCCAAGGGGACTCAGCAATCTCGCACCCGCGAGATCAAGACTATTTAAGCTTATAGGAAGGATGGAGTAATGAGGTGGAGCTGCAGCAAGCGACTAGCATATATGGTGGCTACAATCGCGAAAGAGAGCGACAAGAGAGGGCAAAGCACGGTCAATAAAAGTATGATCAAGAAGTGATCCTATAGCAACCTACGTCAAGCATAACTCCAACAACCGTGTTCACTTCCTGAACTCCGCCGGAAAGAGACCATCACGGTTACACACACGGTTGATGTATTTTAATTAAGGTCAACTTCGGGTTTTCTACAACCGGACGTTAACAAATTCCCATCTGCCCATAACCGCGGGCACGGCTTTCGAAAGATAATACCCTGCAGGGGTGTCCCAACTTAGCCCATGACAAGCTCTCACGGTCAACGAAGGAATAGACCTCCACCCGAGACGTTCCGATCAGACTCGGTATCCCGGTACAACAAGACATTTCGACAGGGTAAAACTAAACCAGCAACACCGCCCAAATGTGCCGACAAATCCCGATAGGAGCTGCACATATCTCTTTCTCAGGGCACACTCAGATGAGCAATCCGTACAACTAAAACCAAACCTCGAGTTTCCCCGAGGGGGCGCTGCACAGGGCTCTAGTTCGGACCAACACTCAGAGGAGCACTGGCCCGGGGGGGTTAGAATAAAGATGACCCTTGAGTCTGCAGAACCCAAGGGAAGGTGGTAGGTTGTTAGTGCAAATGGTAAAACCAATGTTGGGCATTGCTGGAAGAGCTTTACTTAAGGCGAACTGTCAAGGGGTTCCCATTATAGCCCAACCGTGTAAGGAACGCAAAATCCGGGAACATAACACCGATATGACGGAAACTAGGGCGGCAAGAGTGGAACAAAACACCAGGCATAAGGCCGAGCCTTCCACCCTTTACCAAGTATATAGATGCATTAATTAAATAAGATATATTGTGATATCCCAACAAGTAAACATGTTCCAACAAGGAACAACATCTCCACGTTCCACCAAGGAACAAACTCCAATCTTCACCTGCAACTAACAACGCTATAAGAGGGGCTGAGCAAAGCGGTAACATAGCCAATCAACGGTTTGCTAGGACATGGTGGGTTAGAGGTTTGACATGGCAATTTGGGAGGCTGACAAGCAAATGGTAGGCATCGTAGCATTGGCATGGCAAAAGAGCGAGCAAACTAGCATAGCAAAGATAGTGGTGATTTCGAGGGTATGATCATCTTGCCTGAGATCCCGCAAGGAAGAAGAACGAATCCATGAAGAAGACAAACGGTCGTAGACGAACAAATCCTCACAACTCCGGAACGAAACCGAAGCTAACGAGAGAAGCAACCCGGAAAGAAACAAACAACATAGTAAACAAACATCACATAAACATGGCATGATGCGCAAACAAGTATGATGCATGTCCGGTTTAATGAGGCATGGCATGGCAAAGTGCAACAAACAATACTACAAGTTAAGTGGAGCTCAATATGCAACGAGGTGCATGTTGACGGAACACCACATCAATTATTTAGTTATCTCTCGTTTAAGCTACCCAACAATATTAACTGTTGTTAAACATGGCAAGAGGTGATGCATAATATAAACTATACCATCTAAACAATTTAAATGGGGCCGGATATAAAAACAACAAATCCGGTAAATCCCCATATGCATTTAGCAATTTAATGCAACAACAAGTTTAAACATTTTAAATGTTGTTATCATGATGCGGATGACATATACAAGTTTTATGCAATTTTATGAAAATGTTGACATGAGCATGTTATGAAGCATTTGTCACCGTGGCGGAAAGAAAGGGTGCCACGGCAACGATAACGAAAATGGTGCCACGGCAACATTCCGGTCCCGGTAACTCATGGAGGTACCGGTGCAAAAGGAAGTGTGACGTGAGCAAGTCATGCAAGATGGTGGGGTGATTCCGGATTCCAGGTGTCCCACATAATGGTGGCATGGCTTACGGCGAACGTGCAAGGAACAATTCGGACATGGTGCAAACACGGGCATCTCATACAACGTGCATTCGGTCCACGGCGGTCGTTTCGGGGTTATACCTTCGAAGCGTGCGTTTTCGGAGAGGTTCGAGTCGTCGAGGGAAGTAGTTGTTCACGTGGCGACGGTAGTGGTACATATCGTAGTGGAAGTAGTTGTTCATGTCCCGTGGATGTTCGGGGTCCACGGGGTCTTCGAGGGTCGACGATAGTGGTACACGTGGTAGATGAACTTGGCGATCCGAAGGGGTACTTGGCAGGTCGTCGAGGTACGCGTTCTTGGCGATCCCGTAGACGCGGTAGAGGTACTTGACGCGTCACCATGTAGTCGAACTTGGCAAGTGATGGTCGTCGTGGTACTTGGCGTCTCACCGTGTAGTTGTACACGGAGTCGAACAGAGGGCCTTGGCGAAACCAGGGTGCATCTTGGCGGTCTCGTCTCAGTCTCCAAACCAAAACGAAGCAAGGCAAAAGACTCGGTGCGGTGGTGGTCGGCAGGTGCATGAAGGGGAAGCAGGAGCAGAGGTGTGGCGGAGCTCGGGACGCCATGGCAGCAGAATCTCGGGGCCGAGGACGAGGTCGAGCAGAAGGCAGGGAGGCGGTGGGCTCCTCCGGGCGCAGATGAAGACGGCGGCGGGCACGAGGAGAAGACAGGGGGCCGCTGAATGAGCTTGAGGGCGACGGAGGGGCGCCGGAGTTGGCCGTCCCGGTGGAGTTGCGGAGGCCGGGTGTGGGGCTGATGGAACGGGACGTGACGGAGGCAAGGAGGCCGACGGGGCTCCGGCCTGGCTCTCTTCTCCGGCGAGGGTGGAGCGCGGGAGCAAGGGGAGGACCCTGGAGGCGGGGCGACGAGCGAGAGGAGGGTTCGGGAGCGGTGGAGAGCTCGGCAGCGGGGCCAGCAGCGGCAGCCGCGGGAGGCCGAGGCTGGCAGGGCGCGGGGGCGCTCGAGAAAGGGAGGCATCGCGAGGTGGAGATGGTTCGGCGGCGGGGTCGCGCGCGAGGTGAGAGGCGAGAGGGAGATGGGGATCGAGAGGAGGGAGTGGGGTCAAGCGCTGGCGGCGCTCCCTGGCGATGCGGGGCTGCGTGCGATGGGGATCGCTGAACGAAGGTGGCGGCGCGAGGGGATGAGGAGGAGGGATCGAGGGGATCGGGCTAGGGTTAGAGGGGGGCGCGGCTGGGCCTGCTTAGATAGTGGGCTACGGCTGGCTGCGGCTGGAGAGGTGGGCTGCGAGGAAGCAGGCCGGCCCGGCCTGGTTTGCTCGTTAGGCTGGGCTCTCTCTCACTGCTAAAAGAAAAGAAAAAACAGAGATGAGAAAGAAAAGAAAAAGAGGGGTTAAGGGAAGAAGTAGGACATGGGGATAATTTTCCCGGACTCACAAAAATGAGTTCGATCCAGGAAAAATAGAAGTGAGCATGATCGAAAGATTTAAATTCAAACTCATTTGAAATTCAAATGGGTTTGAACTAGGACTTGATGAAAGGAAGGTCCAAAAATGTTCGGATTTTTGGTGGAGCTCCGGAAAATGATGAAATAATTAATGGCAAGGTCGGAGACCAAACTTGAAGCAGAAAAGGAACGAAATTATTTTGTAAGTGTGTTTGCGGGTGATTCCGGAATAGTGGAATATTTAATATAGCTCCCTAAATATCGGGAGGGTATGTTATAAAGAGAAGTCACCATGTGAGTCCCTCGATTTAAATGGATCGAAAAATCCATACAATTTATTTAGTTGAGGTTTTTAAAAAAAATTAATGATATGATGGCATGATGACATGAAGCAATGCACATGATGCAAGGATGAATGCAACAAATAAAACAAATCACACGACGAAACTCGGAGTAGCTGGAAAGTCTTCTGGAGCGTCGGTCTCGGGGCGTTACAGCGGTACTGATCAATGTATTTTTTCTGCGTTCATATTCACAATTCAAATCCACATTCTCTTTCGAAGTACTGGATGCACTTCGTGTACAAACTGGACAGTCTCTTAGGAAGTATCAGGGTTTCGGACGAAAACTCATCTGTTACACCGGCTATTCAATATTTTAATAACTTAGTACAACTCCGTACTTTTTCTGCGTTCATATGTATTTAGACTAGTTTAAATTCAATATTGATGAGTTCGTCATATGATTCTTCTGAAGAAGAATTTGATATTGAAGAGGAGGATCTTGCGATGATCCTAGCTATGCATATCAATAAAAAGCCGAAGCACGGAGGTTCGGTTATCGGTCGACAGAAAATTTGGAGGGATACGATGCCCACAACAGGTTGATGAGACACTATTTTTTGTATAATCCCATATACCCCAGTCGTACTTCAGGCGTCGGTTTAGGATGAGCACCGAGTTGTTTGGGTGCATTGCAAAGAAACTGGTTAGCCATGATCGGTTTTTAGCAATGGAGAAATGCCGCCGGAGAACTCGGGCATAACACCTTTCAAAAGTTGACAGCTGCTTTGCTTATGTTGGCGTACGGTATTCCGGCTGATCTAGTTGATGACCACTTGGCCATTGATGAGAGTCAGGCCATCATGTGTGTCAAGCGCTTTGCAGTCGGAATTGTGCAAGTGTTTGGCCCGAAGTATTTCAGACCTCCGAAAGCTGAAGACGTCGCAAGGCTATTAGAGATGAACAAAGCTCGCGGGTTCCCAGGTATGCTTGGCTCAATAGATTACCTGCATTGGAGTTGGAAGAACTGTCCTAAGGCATGGCATGGGCAATTCCACGGCCAGAAAAAAGGTTCCACTATAAGCCTTGAAGCGGTGGCCGACCAAGAAACTTGGATTTGGCATGCTTTTTTTTGGAATGCTTGAATCTTTGAATGACATCAACGTTGTTAATCGGTCACCACTCATGAATAAGATAGCAAATGGTGAACTGCCACCGGTGGAGTTTGTAGCAAATGGCCATACATACAACTATGACTACTATCTTGCGGATGGCATCTACCCAAAGTGGCAAACATTTGTGAAGCCGTTGAAAAAACCGGAAGGTAAGAAAAGTCTTGATATCCACAATGCTCAGGCGGCGGTTAGGAAAGATGTTGAGAGAGCTTTTGAGATTTCGCAAGCCCAATTTTCTATTGTCAGAGGACCGACTAGATTTTGGGATCAAAAGATCCTTTGGTACATCATGCACGCTTGTGTGATCATGCATAACATGATCATCAAGAAATGAGTGCGGCCAATATTTAGACAACTCTCAGTATGAGCTCTTGGGACATCCCGTGCGAGTGCAATGTACGACTGCGAGGGTGGACCGGTTTGTTGCCTCCTATCATGCCATTCGACGTACTGAAACGCATGATGATCTTCAGAAAGATCTCATCGAGGAGTGGTGCGCATGGAATGGCTGACAAAACGCATGATGATTTGTATGTTTGATGTTGTAGGTTCGATGTTGTAGTGTCAAACTATTTGTTGTATTGGAAGATAAACTATTTGTTTGTGTTGTAATAAAATTGAACTATTTATTGTTGATTATTTTCTATGCGTTTGATCTTCTTGGTTTGTTTGAAGTGTTTATTTGTTGTTTGTGTTGTTCGCGCGCGCCTTTTTTTTGCAGCGCCTGCTGGAGCTGCTCACGCGCGCAATAGTTTCCAGCGACCGCTGGAGCAAGCGCTCAGCTGCGTGCAAAAAAACAACTATTTCGACGCTTTAAAGTGATTTTTTCCACGTCTCGTGTTGCACGGCTGCTGGAGATGCTCCTAGAAAGTCCCTGATCCACCTTCGATCGTCACTAGTAGATAATGGGTCATTTGTCCCGGTTTGAGAGGCCCACTAGCCCCAGTTCTGGAACCGGGACTAAAGGGTCGAGACTAAATCCCAACACCTTTAGTCCCGGTTCACTTACGAACCAGGATAGATGATGCTCCACGTGGCCGCTGCGGCGATCCCAGGCTGGAGGGCCTTTAGTCCCGGTTGGTAGCACCAACCGGGACCAAATGACATCCACGCGTCAGTAACTCAGGAGCTGGGGGTTTTGTTTTTTTAAG
>NC_041383.1:818116769-818129104 GCF_002162155.2 Triticum dicoccoides | reverse complement strand
GTTTCATATATTGTGTTAGCTACCTAATAGCTAGAGAGAAGTGACCTCTCTTATCTATGTGCTTTGTCGACACTAGCTACCATACGTATAGTGAGAACTCGACATGCTAGCTAGTAAGCAAATGAAGGCACCATTAAGTACACAAGATCATCATCATGTACATATACAGAGAGAAGTGATCGACCTCTCTTTCTCTGCGAGATTTGTCGAACAACAAGTTTCCGTATATCTATCCGACGCTACTAGCTACATATGTACAATATAAGATCTCTTACAAATCCTAACATCTAAGGTCTATTTAAACTTCCACATGGTATTCCCGTCTTTATTTATGATGTGGTCAAGAAAGAATCCTGCCAATTCCTCTTGAATTGCTCATATGCGATCATGTGGTAGGAGTTCACCCCGCATCTCCCACATCTAATTTAAAAAAGTGGGTTAATACATGTATATGAATGAAACTCAACACAAATGATGGTAATAAACTAAAATTGTGAATATTATTATTTCCATACATCAAAATCTTTTTTAGAGTAGCCCCACTTAGATTTCGTCGAGTTGTAGATGAACTCGCAAACGTAGTATCCACAAAAATCATTCCGGCTTCCTACCACAAGACCTTTACGAGAAATAGAGTTCAATCAAACTGATAATCAAGCATGTTTAATGGTTTTGATGAAACTAGATAGAATCAATGGGAGATGCACGAAACTAGCTAGCAGTACTTACTTTCGGGTGTGTAAATCGCAGCTCCTTCGACAGTGCCGGAACAATGGCGGTGAACTGTTTCCAAACCCTGCCAGACAAAGAGAATAATTACTAATATCACGAAATGAACAAAGTTGCCGGTATGGTGCGATAATGATCGATTGAACTTACTTCTGGAGCATATCAGTCATGTCCGCATACTCCTGAGGATATTTTCTTCTAGAGTCCAAGACAGTTACTATTCCAATTTCAAGCTTAATCTCTAGCAAAATAAAATGGATTTGTGCACGCATGGATAACTCATCAATTACATTACTATAATTAACCTCGAGTAAGGGAAACCGAATATGCACAAGACAGTAACACTCAATTGAAATTGTAAGGAAAGAGTATTTTATCTTTGTTTTGATTTTTAAGAAACGAGTGTAGCAAGTTGTTCTCGGTATCTGCGACTCTGTGTTTGGCCGTCCATTCATGTATGATATTTGGGTTAATGAATCCAATGTCATAGATATCTGATTTCCTGCATTTGATGATAATTATATATACATGCAATGAAAGAGCTGAGCTATATATAGAGACTTAATTACAGAAGTAGTACTTACAGATATTAGCAAGTCACGAGTGTTTTGTCGAGGGCCTTTTGATTGTATAACTGGAATAACTCGTCAAATTAAATATTCAAAATATCCATTCCAATGAGGTCGTGCTCCTCTTTAATTCTCATCGTCAAAGTATGCCTCCCAGACTGCCTGCATCTTTCCATGTACCAGTCATGGAGTCTTCACATCATCGTTGTTAGACGAGGATGATCAGGTTTGACGAGAGGCTTCCCGTACTCGTATCTGAAATCGTCCATCTTGATGACCCACAAGTATAGGGGATCTATCGTAGTCCTTTCGATAAGTAAGAGTGTCGAACCCAATGAGGAACAGAAGGAAATGACAAGCGGTTTTCAGTAAGGTATTCTCTGCATGCACTGAAATTATCCGTAACAGATAGTTTTGTGATAAGTTAATTTGTAACGGGTAACAAGTAGCAAAAGTAACATGGTGTAGCAAGGTGGCCCAATCCTTTTTGTAGAGACAAGCCTCGGCAAACTCTTATATGAAGCAAAGCGCTCCCGAGGACACATGGGGATTATCGTCAAGCTAGTTTTCATCATGCTCATATGATTCGCATTCGGTACTTTAATAATTTGATATGTGGGTGGACTGGTGTTTGGGTACTGCCCTTCATTGGACAAGCATCCCACTTATAATTAACCCCTCTAGCAAAATCCGCAACTACGAAAGAAGAATTAAGGTAAACCTAACCATAGCATGAAACATATGGATCAAAATTAGCTCCTTAAAAATCAACGCATAAACTAGGGTTTAAGCTTCTGTCACTCTAGCAACCCATCATCTACTTATTACTTCCCAATGCCTTCCCCTAGGCCCAAACAATGGTGAAGTGTCATCCTCCTTTACCAAAAAAAAAATTCAAATCGGTTGAACCACACAATTGCGTAGCTTAATTTTGTCCAGTATGCTACCTGTTGCTGCTAAATTTGTTAGTGCATCAAACGGTTGAAATATAAAAATCTGACACTGCCAATGGCTTTTGTTTCAGATTGCAAGATTCCGCTATGGCCATGCCGATGTTACAGCGTTCACCATGCATGACTTGGTGCATGATCTAGCAAGGTCAGTGATGGACGACAAAATTCTTCTCACTGGCAATGATGGCAACATTGGGGGAAACTACTGCCACTATGCACTGCTCAATGATTGTAGCAAGCTATTGGAGTCAAGGAGGATAAGGGCACTCCGTTTTATGGGCTCGGCTAAAATTCGATTTGATAATGCTGCATTTGCCTCTGCTAAATCCCTGCGTGTCTTAGACTTGAGCAGGTGCTTCATTCATGAATTGCCAGATTCAATTGGCCGACTCAAGCAGTTGAGGTATCTTAATGCTCCAAGAGTACAACATGAAGTTATTCCGGGTAGTATCACTAGGCTATCAAAATTACTTTATCTCAGTCTTCGAGAATCTTCTCTATCTGCACTGCCAGAGTCAATCGGAGACATGGAGGGTTTGGTGTATCTTGATTTGTCAGGCTGTCAGCGAATTCCAGAATCATTTGGGAGGCTAAAAAAAAATGGTGCATCTTGATTTGTCAAAATGCTCTGCTTTGGAAAATGTATCGAAGTTTAAGTGGAGCCTGGCGGACCTACAATATCTTGATTTGTCAGGGTGTGTGGAAATTATAGAACTGCCAGAATCATTTGGGATGCTAAAAAAATTGGTGCATCTTGATTTGTCAAAATGCTCTGCTTTGGAAAAATATATCCAAGTTTATGCGGAGCCTCATGGACCTGCAATATCTTGATTTGTCAGGCTGTGACAGAATTAAAGAGCTGCCAGAATCATTTGGGAAGCTAAAAAAATTGGTGCATCTTGATTTGTCAAGTTGTGGTTGTATGCGAGAAGGTGAGAATGACAGTTTGATGGGCCGTCTCAGTGCCCTTTCCAATCTGGAGCATCTGGACTTGTCTTCTAATTATCGTATTACTTCCCTACCTGAAAGTTTTTGTAACCTGAAAAAGCTGCGCACACTGGACCTCTCGTACTGCATAAATATTCAGAAGATACCAGAAAGTATGGGTAGAATTGATAGTTTGAAGACCCTAAATTTAGAGAGCTGCCATGATCTTGTTGAACAACCTGTACCTCATCCTAGTACCGGATTCCTATCATTACCACTTTTTAAGGTGCGCATTCGAGACGGTGAATCGAGCAGCAATCTTGTCTTCTTAAAGGACACCAATCCTCAGAAGCTGCATATAGTCTGGCTTGAAAATGTGAAGTCCGCAGAAGAGGCTCAGAGTATAAAGTTGATGGAAAAAAACAATCTCAAAACATTATGCTTGTCGTGGAGTGAAGGTGCTGAGAGGTTTGTGGATGATAAAGTGTTGTTGGAGAAACTAGTGCCACCGAAAAGTTTACACCACTTGATGATAAGGGGTTATAATGGCGTCAACTTGCCAACATGGGTCAGCCAACCCAATAGTTCGTGACACTAACTGATATGGAACGTCTAGAAGAGTTGAGTATGTCAGACTCCAGTGGCATGTCAACTGCGTATATTTCTAAATTGATCATATATGATTGCCCCAAGTTGAGGATTGGGCCACTTCTTCCTAGAGAAGTTGGCAGGTTGGATATAAGGAGGAGTGATAATGTGCTGTCATCATGGGGAGAGTGTACAACGTCAAGCACCGGTGCTTCCTCCTCATCTAGTTCTTTTTCTTCAGTATTAACTACTACAACTACTCTGATAGTCAGATACAGTGAGCTGCCCATGCAGCAGTGGAGACTGCTTTGCCACCTCTCTGGCCTCAAGAACTTAGAGATCAGGGCTTGTCCTGACCTGACCGTCTCCCCTGACATCATCCTACATATGTCCTCTGTAAGGAGTCTGGAGATAATCGCATGCAACATCTCATCATTGCCGCATTGGGTCATGGACTTAACCGGTCTCGAGGACATTTGGATCCGAGATTGTGAAGGCATGTGGTCTTTGCCGGAGGGCATACAACAACTCACCAAGCTCCAAAAACTTCAGATTGGCGGATGCCGTTATTTGAAGGAGTGGTGCGAATCGGAGGAAAACAAGATGAAGCTCGCTCACATAATAAAAACGGTACTTGTCCTGTCCGGCCACGCTATCTTGTTTATCAATCTTATTCTTTTTATGACTACTCCTTTTTCTTTTCCCAATGCTAGTATGGAGTACATTATGTTTCTATTCTCTCAGAAAATTGAAAGCATGTAACTCATATGATATATTCCTTACATGAAAAAACACCTATATTCATATATCTTTACCTACTAATAAAGCACATATCGTTTCTACCCGTTCAGTGTCATTTAAATTACCCTCCAAAATTGATAAAAATTACCCACCATACCACCCGTAAGTGGCAAAAAACGATTCAATTTTTTTTTCAAAATCTTCTTCGTAAGGCTTGGTTCTTATACGATGATACCCTTGAATCAAAAGCAAAGAAGTAACGCGGTGGCTGGAGCCTCCATATTCCAAGCAGAACACCCTGGTTTGATCCCAGCCACTACATTTATTTTAACAGCGTGCCTCCTGCACCCCACCTTTATGTGCGGCCGCGAAACCTTTTATTTTATTTCTGTTTCTGTTTCTTCTTGTTTAAATTAACTTGGGGTTATCAAAATTACAAATTCCATAAAGTTGAGGGTTTTGGAATTTTTCAGAAATCATAAAATGTTCATGAGTGCAAAACATGTTTGGAAAATCATAAAATGTTCTTTATTTTTAAAAACTGTTCGCATATTATAAAGAAAATCATGATTAAGAAAAATGTTTGCGCATAAAAAATACTGATGATTTTACAAAAATGTTTGCGTATTCAAAACATATTCATGAATTTGAAAAAAATGTAAATTTTAGAAATTGTTCACAAAAATCAAACAGATACGTAAATAACAAACAAAACCAACCCGCTTACATAGAGTTTTTTTTGGATATGTAGAAGTCATTTTATGATTTTATTTAGTACATGGTGTGTCATGTCAAAAATGTTTCTTTGTTCTGTATAGTGGTAAGCCCAAAAAATTTGGCACGGCTTTCTATAGGTTATTTTTTGTAGACTATATGAAAATGGCTAAATGTCTAATTTGTCTCCATACACATCTATATTTGTTCTGGTACCACACTTTACTGGTCATCATAAACGCCGCGACCCTAGGTCAAGGTGAGACACGTCATTCATTAGTCTAGCTCAGGCAGGATCCATCAATGAATGCAATTTGCACAACCAAAAAATATTTCATTGTGGCACCTTAGGAAATCAAGTTGTGATGAGACCACCACATTTTCAGCTTTTGAAATGACATTTTAAAAGTCTCTTATCTCATACAACACATGATTCAGATGTACTTTATGAAATCATATTTTAAAAGTCCTAGTCTCGTCCTGACATATGTTTCAGACTTTTTTTATCTTTACCACATCTGCATAATCTATTAATGTTTTTCCATTGCAACGCACGGGCATATCTGTAATAATGTAATAAACAAAGCAATACCACACATTCTTAAATTTTCCGGACTGGCTACAATAGGCACTATTTAATTATCCAGTTGCAACGCACGACACCTTTTGCTGCCAACTCCATAATATTTGTAAACAAAAGATGAGTGCAAATAGCATATGATGCACTGTAATTTCTACTTTCCTAAATTTAGTACCTCTAGGATTTATGATTTATCCGGACAAGATGGATTTGCAATTTACATGGCTTACCTATTTCTTGGAAACTAATTTTCACTTCTTGAACTGTATAGTGAATTCTCGCACATACGTGAACAAAATCATGTGGTCATGATGGTATATAGTTGATACAATACGTATGTTTTGCCTTTGTCAAAGTTCTCTGAAACCAAAGCTAAAACACATGGTTTCTTAGTTGTCTGTTTGTATCTCAGATGATTTTCGAGTTTTATGTTCGGATAAAAATGCATCACCGTTGATAATTATTCCTTCTAAGTAACCTCCTTAATCTTCAAACTAACCAAGGAGAAAATGTCTTGGTATAACCAGAAATTTCGACAAGAGCTGGTAAGTGCTTTCGCAACTGCTACAGTTCTAAACAAAGTTGTATTCTAGGTATTATTCTTAAAACAATTTCGTCATTTCATTGTTTCTTAACCATTACATCTCAAGAGTATTTTTAAGCCGTTGCAATGCACGGGCCCAGTTGCTAGTGTGTGTGTTTGTGTATATACATATATATAATGCGGCTCTGCTGTCTTCTGACGATGGGGTCACCCAACTCGGCACCCTTCAAGTGCTTTGAGATCCGCTATAATTTAAAAGCTTGTATTTCTCTCATTTACAGGAATTTGATTCTTATTGAAGCAAGTGCAGAGAGGACTTTCTATCTAGGATTGGACCGAAGTGGGAACTTCAGCCATATGCAGGTTCCAGCCGTCAAGGGGAAAACTGATGCTCCTACTTTCCACCGTGTCAGGGCAACTATTACTTGGTTCTGTTCTGGTTGCACTAACCACTGTGTTGCTTGGTCTGCAGCCGCTGTGTTTGCGATGTACTCCTTCCATATCAAAATATAAGACGCTGATTTTGTTGCGTCAACGTGTCAGGCCGGCAAGGAGTGCATAGTGCGACAGTGCATTATTGTGGTATGGTTGTACAGATTTCTTGCCACTCCTGATTCTGTTTGAATGCTTGCTCCTTGAGTTCCACGTAGCATATGGCCTTGTTTTTTTTAAATGGAGGTAAAAGATTTGCCTCATATATTAAATAAGGAGAGAAGAGTTTGTTACAACACACACCCAGAATACGGCATGACAATTATTCTCGCAATAGAAAAGACCCTAACTTCTCTGCCCCGGCGGTGATCCAAAGGTTTGCCTCGTCGATGATGGTGTTGAGTAGATTTGGCGGAGGCGTGCTCTTATGCCGGAACACTCTTGCGTTTTTCTCATTTCAAATGACCCACGACACAAGCATGGTGATCGAGGCCTTCGCTTTTTGGTTGGTGGTGCCCACGGCGCTCATGCTCGCCCACCATGTCTTGACTGAGTCGAAGGAGCTCCATGCCGACATGTTCATGTCGTGTATGAGAAATTTCTGAATAACCAGATTCCAAAGCCTCAACGTGAAGCGGCATCTGAAGAATAGATGTGTTCCACATTCTTGCACTCCCCTGCACAAGGGGCAAGGGCCGTAATTTGGCCAACCCCGCTTAGCCAGTCTATCGGCGGTCCAAATTCTATCTTGCAGTGCGAGTCAAGCAAAGAACTTGACCTTCGATGGGGCCCAAGACTTCCAAACCATTTGGTCCATGGGGAAGAGGACCAAACCCAAAAATTGTGCCCTGTAAGCAGAGGCCGCAGAGTAATGCCCAGGGTCTGAGTGTTTCCATACTATGTCGTCCTCAGCAAGCTCATCAAGATGCACCTCATGCAGAAGCATCCAAAGGGTGAAGAATTGTGTTACATGTTCGGTGGAAACAACCGCAACTGGCCTGATTTTGAGGATCCACGCGTTTTCCTTGAGGGCCTCCGGTACCTTCCAATGTTTCTGCAATGAAGACTCGTAGATGAAAGGAGCAATGTACTTGGGCTTGCACCCAAGAAGCCAAGGGGATTCCCAGAAGGGTGTCTTCGCCCCATTCCCGACCTTGATTGTGGTGCTAGCATCACTTATAGAAAAAGGGGCAAATCTGAGACACATTAGTGCAGGTTTGATTTTGAGCCGGCACTAATGTGTCCATTAGTGCCGGTTCCAACGGCTAGCCGGCCGCTCTCATTAGTACCGGTTCGTGGTGAACCTTTAGCACCGGTTCGTGGCACGAACCGGTACTAAAGAGAGTGGTGGCAGGATGTTGTCAGTCTGGGGCCCGTCCAACACCTTTAGTACCGGTTCGTGCCACGAACCGGTACTAAAGGTCGACGTACATAAACCGTTCGTCCACCCGAGACACTCTGTTCTTCCCCTTTCCCCTCACTTCCTCTGTTCTTCCCCTCTCTTCCTCGAGCTCCTCACAAATTTTGCCCAAAATTTGTCAAGATTTGAAGGCCCCCATCCATTCAAATGATCACAAAGGTTAGCAACTTTGTCCTTTCAACTCTCATTGCTAGATTAGCTCTTGCAATGCTTTGTATAGTGATTAATTTGGGAGGAATTATATTTGCTAGTATTTGATTAATATGCAATAAGAGGTCAAAAATAACACTTAGTTTGCATATGTAGGTGTGGTTTACTTAGTGCCTTCTAAATCTCCGTTGTAACCACCGTTGATCGCCCGCACCGTCCCGTCGCCGGCACCACCTTGTGGTGAGGCTCTTGTTCATGAATGTTTTACATTACCAAATTGATGTTTGTGTGATTTGGATATATAGTTACTCGTATAATTGTCTTACCCGTATGTTGTTTGTTATACATAGTGCCATGATTTTGATATTCGTCCCCGTCGGCCCCTCGTCCTTGTTATGATTCGGATGTGGTATATTCTCTTTTAAAACTAGTTGTTGCATTTCGTGTTTATGACAAATTATGCCCATCAAGTTGACATAGATATTTTTATCTAGGAGGTATGTGAACTGGAAATTCCAACCGACCCTATTGTCGAGAGGTTAAATTTAGTTGAAAGAGAAAACGAGTATTTGAAAGAAAAATTGAAAAGAATTGAGGGGAAGAAGATGGAATTGGAGTTGCATGTTGTCGATGTCGTCGATGATCACAAGATCAAGATGGAGAAAATGAGGTTGAAGATAAGAAAGATTAGAAAATATGCCATTGATAGTGTGGCTTGGTATCATTATGCTGTTGGATCAATTGTTACCTTAGTTGCGATCTTGATCGCATTTGTTGTTGCATTTCAATTATTTAGCTAGAGAGTTATTTGTTGCATTTAATTAAGTGTTGTATATGAACTTTATGTATGAACTTTATGTATGAACTTGTATTAATTTGGTCTATTCGGTGTTGTGTATAATGAAGATATGAGCCGACAATGGATGTATGATGACCGATGCTCTCCCGGGTTCATTGATGGCGTGCATATTTTTCTCCTTGCCGCTGAGGCAAACAAGCGGACGGATGGTTTTATGCCTTGTCCATGTGCTGGCTGTAAGAATGGTCGCAATTACTCTACGTCAAGAACCATTCACGTCCACCTATTTGAGTCTGGTTTCATGCCCCACTATAATGTTTGGACCAAGCACTGAGAAAGAGGGGTTATGATGTAAGACAATGAAGAAGAAGAGGACGACGACATCTATCCTAGCCATGGGTTCCCTGAATACGATGATACAACAATGGAGGAAGAAGCTGAGCCGGCAATGCGGGAACAAGCTGAAGAAGAGGCATCAGATGAGCCCGCTGATGATCTAGGTCGGGCCATTGCCGATGCAAAGAGAAACTGCGCAAGTGATTTGGAGAGGAAGAAGTTACAGCGCATGTTAGAGGATCACAAGAAAGTGTTGTATCCGAATTGCGAAGCTCACAAAAAAAATTTGGGCACCACACTGGAATTGCTGCAATGGAAGGCAGAGAATGGTGTATCTGACAACGGATTTGGAAAGTTGCTGGTAATGATAAAGAATATGCTTCCAAAGGACAACAAATTTCCCAAGAGTACGTATGAAGCAAAGAAGGCTGTTTGCCCTCTAGGGTTAGAGGTGCAGAAGATACATGCATGCCCTAATGACTGCATCCTCTACCGCGGTGCGTACAAGGATTTGAACGCTTGCCCGGTATGTGGTGCATTGCGTACGATTAGTCGCGATGACCCTGGTGATGTCGAGGGCGAGCGTCCCAGGAAGAAGATTCCTGCCAAGGTGATGTGGTATGCTCCTATAATTCCACAGTTGAAACGTTTGTTTCAAAACAAAGAGATGCGAAGGCGATGTGGTGGCAAAGAGAATACCGTAAGAAAGACAAAAAGTTGAGAGTACCAGCTGACGGTTCGCAGTGGAGAAAAATCGAGAGAAAGTACAGGGAGGAGTTTGCAGTTGACCCAAGGAACGTATGGTTTGGTCTAAGCGCAGATGGCATTAATCCTTTTGGAGAACAGAGCAGCAACCATAGCACGTGGCCTGTGACTCTATGTTTGTATAACATTCCTCCTTGGTTGTGCATAAAGCGGAAGTTCATTATGATGTCAGTGCTCATCCAAGGTCCTAAGCAACCCGGCAACGGCATTGATGTGTACCTAAGGCCATTAGTTGAAGAACTATTACAGCTGTGGAATGGAACAGGTGTACGTGCATGGGATGAGTACGGACATGAAGAATTTGACCTAAAGGCGTTGCTGTTCGTGACCATCAATGATTGACCTGCTCTCAGTAACCTTTCAGGACAGACAAACAATGGATACCGCGGATGCATGCACTGTTTGGATGATACTGATAGTATATATTTGGAGAGTTGTAGAAAGAATGTGTACCTGGGACATCGTCGATTTCTTCCGAGCAGGCATCCCGTAAGAAAGAAAGGCAAGCATTTCAAAGGTGAGGCGGATCACCGGACGAAGCCTCGCCACCGTTGGTGCTGATGTACATGATATGATCAAGGATTTGAAGGTAATCTTTGGAAATGATCCTGGCGGACAACCTGTTCCGAAGGACGCTGACGGACACGCGCCCATGTGGAAGAAGAAATCTATATTTTGGGACCTGCCCTATTGGAAAGACCTAGAGGTCCGCTCCGCAATCGACGTGATGCACGTGACAAAGAATCTTTGCGTGACCCTGCTTGGCTTCTTGGGCGTGTATGGAAGACAAAAGATACACCAGAGGCACGGGAGGACCAGCAACGTATGCACGGAAAAGACGACATACATCAGGGTTACATAGAGGACATATGGGAACTTAACTATGCAGGTGGTTTGAAGGTCCCTTTGTTTCGGTGCAAATGGGTCAATATGACACGAGGCGAGGTAACGAAAGACCCACAGTACGGAATGACAACAGTGGATCTCAACAATCTTGCGTATGCAGAAGAACCATTCGTCCTAGCCAATGATGTGGCGCAGGTTTTTTATGTGAAAGACATGTCTACCAGGCCTAGAAAAAGAAAAGATAAGGAAGTGAATGGATCATACGACGAGCCAAAGCGCCACATAGTTCTTTAAGGGAAAAGAAACATCGTGGGAGTGGATGACAAGACAGAGATGTCAGTAGATTATGAAAAGTTTGATGAAATTGCTCCATTCGCAGTGAATATTTGCCCAAGAATCCAGTTAAATGATGAAGATTTTCCATGGCTACGGTGCAAAGGGACACACACAAAGAAAAGGTTTCACACCCAAAGATCCGGGATGTGATCGGCTTTACTATCATCACTTTCTTCTGTGTTTCACACCCAGGAGGGAATCTGTGTAATAGTTAGGGTAGTTATGTGTTTTGGCATTTGAAACGCGAAGAAATTTTTTGTGGAAACAAATTCTTTCATGCATTTACTATCTCTTTCGAAGTATCAGGGTTTCGGACAAAAACTCATCTGTTACAAAGGCATTTCATTTTTTAAATAACCTAAGCATTACCAAATTGAATATAATGATAAAACACAATAATATTAAACATAAGAAAAAGAATCACTGAAAAATCTTTTTTCAAAGTTAAGTTATTCACAAACTAGTGATTCACACAAATTTCAAATAATTTAAAATTTAAACTATTCAAATTTGAAAACTACCGGCACTAACAGAAAGTTTGTAATTTTTTGTACCTAAAGCAAAAATATTCAGAAAGAAACTCTAAATACAGAAAAAACAACTCAAAAATAAATAAAACAAAAAAAAGCAAACAAAAATTAAGAAAATAAAAAAACCCGCCTACTGGGCCAAAGCGGCCTGCATACGACTAGAAACACAACCTTCTGTTGGGCCAGGATGCAGGCCCGCAAAGGCCCAGTAGGCCCACAGGGCAGCAATGAACAGGTAGGCCCAGTAGGCCTGCTTAGGAGAGGAGCTCGAGAGAGCTACCGCACTGGGGCTTATAAACCAGTGCGGTAGCGCTTTGACTAGCGAGGTGGGACTAAACTTGCCGCACCGCACTGCGCCAGCGCACCCCGTTAGTAT
>NC_041383.1:818113914-818116218 GCF_002162155.2 Triticum dicoccoides | reverse complement strand
CCCGTCGTCGCCGCCCCGTCCCATCGCCCCGTCGTCGCCTCGCCGGTGAGCTCACCCCGGCCGCCATGTTCACACACACACACACATTACACACTACACACACACACATACACACATTATGGAATTTTTTTTTCTGTTTTTTAGTTATAAAAATGTTAGAAATTATTTTGTTTTGTAGTTATAGAAATATTTTTAGAAATGTTAGTTATATAGAAATGTTGTAAATTTTTCCTGTTTTTTAGTTATAGAAATATTAGAAATGTTATAATTGTTTCCTGTTTTTTAGTTATAGAAATATTTATAAAAATGTTAGCAATTTTTCTGTTTTTTAGTTATAGAAATATTAGAAATGTTAGTTATATAATCAGAAATGTTAGAATTTTAGAATTAGTTTTAGTTAGATGAATTAGATTAATGTCAAATTGTTAGAATTTGCATATAGAATGTTAGATTAATGTTACTTTTTGTGGGCATATAGTATTTGTTCTCGACGATATGCCCGGCCCGCATCCTCGCCGTCGACCCGTTCGTGACGACGTCATACTTCAGAGGACCCATGTCCGGGACTGGGCTCCGTCGGGCTGGCATTGGGAGGTGCTACCTGGAGGGGCGCGCCGCTTGGTGAGGAGTACGCGCGCCAAATATTATTGTGGGCAAACCGTTAACGTTCCCCAGCAGAGTGATGTGGTAATAATAGAGGAGCATATAATGCAGGCTGAAATGCTCAAGATCTCTGTTGGACAACTCCTCGAAATCGAGCTCATGTCTCCGCTTAGAGAATCGGAAATAAAATGGAAATATGTCCAGGGCCAACCTTTGGTCCATCCAGACAAGGTCAAGGACCTCCCAACGAGAATGTATGAATTGCATCAATGGTACATGAACATTACCAAGATTTCCAATCGAGTGTCCCTTATGGTGAATGTCAAGGAGGAGCATTATTACCATGAGAAAGCTCTGGCCATTGAGTATCCAGAACTATTTCAGTTATACAATCAAGACGCACTCGACAAGTCTATCGTCAGTTGCTATTGTCTGTAAGTGATTTATTTCTGTAATTTAAGTCTCAAGCTAGTTATGTAGTGATAATTTTGATCAATCATTACATGTAATTATCCTCACTATATTCTTTTCTGTGGTATTATATGCAGGATGGAGATGTATGAAATGAAAAAATCTGGACGCTATGGCATTATGTTCATTGACCCAAATACCATTAATGAGGACATATGGAAGCTTCCATTTTATCAAGCAGGTGTAGAGGAAAGCATTCTAGAGTTCTTGAAGCGCCTCAATAGCAATGAAGATATACTACTTCCTTACAACTTCCCGTGAGTCACACTGTCTTGTACTACAAATTTTATTTTTGCTTACTAGCTAGCTAGATGTTAATAATTAAGTGTATACGGTTTACGATAGTTGATTAATTTTATGCACATGCCCGCTTAATTAAGAAATGCAAACGTGTGCGCATGCAGTTGGCACTGGGTCTTGATAGGCATTAAAGTTGAGGAAGGAAAAGTTGAATTACTGGACTCACTAACTAAAGAAGATAAAGACTTCACCATCGTGAAGGGGATAGTCAACAGGTAATTTCAATCATTATTAACTATATATATCTCGGCCTATTATTAGTTCGTCATTTTTTGATATGAACTATTTAATAACTCCTTTATTAATTTTCTTTGCCGGCGGGCAGGGCATGGGCAAAGTTCATCAAGGTGACTCGAGGCGACTGGAAACAAAAGTTGTTTTGGCATCGACCAAAGGTAAGTAATTAAGTAGTACTAGATAGTTGCCATCTCTTTAATTCTTGTTTTAATATCATTAATTAATTATCATGCTTGATTAATCATTATTTGATTCAATTCCATTCTCGTAAAGGCCCTAAAGCAGGCGTCGGGGAATAATCTGTGTGCATTATACGTTTGCGAGAACATTCGCATGATGACGTCCGAAAGGAGCAGATCTGATAGACAGGACTGGGTACATTTGTCAGAACACTATTTACACCATTATCAATATCTAGTCACACAACTAACACACATGCATATTGATCCTTCTTAACAGTTCAGAGAGGTGCGGGATAAGCTCCTACCATCGGACCGCATACTAGCACTTCAAGAGGAAATAGCCGGATTTTTGCTCGACCAGGTCATAGATCCCAAAGGAGAATACTATTACCCGCTACCGCCTCCATGAACCACTTGTCATCGTGCTCCGGAGGCACCAAGGCAACATATGTAGGAGAAATTGTATATGTATATACATGTGTATGTGTGAATAATTAATGGTGTTGGTTGT
>NC_041383.1:818088791-818113562 GCF_002162155.2 Triticum dicoccoides | reverse complement strand
ACTTTAGCGCCGGTTCATGACGAACCGGTACTAAAGAGGGGGGCTTTAGTCCCCACTCTTTAGTGCCGATTGGCAAACCGACACTAAAGGCCGTTACGAACCGGCACTAAAGGCCGGTTCTGCACTAGTGCATAGAAGAAGTTGAGATCTTCCTCATCATACGGGTTACCTCTCCCAACCCACAATTTTGTTGGCTCCTTCCATTCATACTAGGGCCACCGCAGTCTCAAAGCCCGCGCGAACTTATTGGTGTTGAGGATCCCAAGCCCACCATAAGCAAGCGGCCGACTGACAAGAAGGCCCTCTCAAGCTTGTCGATGTTTTGAAGGATGGTGGATTGTATGACAAGCGGCGTGATGAAGTAGATCACTTGGGAAGCGAGCACCGACTTGACAAGAGTCGCGCGCCCAATGGTGGTGGTGTTCTGGCCCTCATATGTTGTCAATCTGCTTGCCACCTTGTCCACAAGAAATTGCAAGTCAACGATCTTTAGCTTCCACACAGAGAGTGGTAGGCCCAAATATCGTAGCGGGAAGGAGGCCCTAACAGCCGGCAGCCCTTGGGTGATTTGCCCCAAGTCAAGGTTACCGCACCGAATCGGAACGATCGAGCCCTTATGGAAATTGGTGCACAGACCGATGACATCCCCAAGGCCTATCAGAATAGTCGCAAGGTTGTCCACATCACTTTTAATCGGAGCTACAAACACGGCTGTGTCGTCCGCATAGAGGGAGGTACGCACCATGACACCTCTCCCTCGGAGCTTATGAAGCACCCCCTTTTTTGTCGCTATGTCGAGGACACAACAAGGCCATAGCTTGTTTGTCATAGATATGGCCTTGTTGTGGTATGGTTGTATTAGACCTATACAGGTTTCTTGCCCCTCCTGATTCTATTTGAGTGCGTGCTCCTTGAGTGTCCACGTTGCATATTTGTGCAATTTTCCACACGACTACCACATTCATCACCCAAAGATGCATGGCTGGACTTTTTTTTTTTTGCTTTGCGAATGCATAGCTGGGTTCATCACGTGGTTCCAAGTTCCAACGCTCTTTCTCTCTCACGTTTTGGGACTAGCTAGGAGCTCTGTGAACATGGGCCAAGGCTTTTCACCTCAGATCGTGGACTCGAGATGAACGCGTCATGGCACGCAGCGGGGTATCTAGTCCTCGCCCGAGCCTCCTCTTCCCTTTAAGACGCCCGCGTCGACGTGTATCTTCGCAATCTGCCGTGACATGAATGGCACCTATATGGGAAGCTCGGCTTTGGTAATCGAAGGAGTTGACGACCCAGCAACGTTGGAGTCGATGGCATGCAGGGAGGGACTTGCCCTAGCGCAAGACCTAAACATCCAGAATTTCGTTATTGCATGTGACTCCAAGCAGGTGGTCTCTGACATACCAAGAGGAAACCGAGGGAGATATGGTGCAATTATTGAGGAGATCAATCTTACTTCTGCCCTTTTAAACTGTAATTTTGTTTTCGAGAGTCGTGCTACAAATTATGAAGCACATAGTCTAGCCAAGTTTTTTTTTTGTGGAGGTCCGGCCGGGACGCCATGTCTGGTATGGCCAACCACACGACCCAAACCGTATCCCACTATCTGTCGATTTTGAGTACTCCCTCCGTTCGGAAATACTTGTCATAAAAATGAATACAAATGGATGTATCTAGAACTAAAATACATCTTGATACATCCATTCTTTGGACAAGTATTTTCGGACGGAGGGAGTAACAAATTTGGCGTTACCCCTAAAAAAAAATCTAGTCCTCGCCCACAACGCTCACTCCAGCCCTACTTCGCCGCCTACGCTAGTTTCCAGTGCGAGCCCGATGCCCCACTCTCATCCCGCCTACGTCGAGCTCAACGCGTGGCTCGACTACCAACCGAACAACATCACGTGTTTGGACGCGTTTGGTTACCAGAATCATTTATTGACACTTCACATACAAGTCCCAGTTGAGCCTGCCTGAGTAAAAGGAGGCAAAAAATTATAAGATTTTTTACAGTACATCATACTACCGAATTTAAGGGGTAGTATTAACCAGATCCAACGGTTAATATGGTTCAACGCTGAATTTAGATTGAGGGCAGCTTGGTGATTTCATATTAGGATGCCCCACGACCTCGCCTCCTCCTATTTCACGGTCGTCGCTAGCCCCCACTGCGTCTCCTCGGCTCTCCTCCCGCCCTGCCGCCAAGCTCGTGTTCATCGAGTTCGATGTTCAGGTCTACACACATGCAGCCGTTGCATTCACTCACGATTCAGCAGGAGGAGATTAGTATTCCCGGACGGACGGGCCTTTGTAGCCAGGTGGGTGAGAACGGCGAGCTGGTGGACTGCTTACACGTCGGCGCTGGCGCTTGACTGGTGGGAGTCGCGGCTCGACGTCGTCTTCGTCCACCCGCCTTGCTCGTGCAACGCGGCGCCACCCGACGGCATGGCAGAAATGTGACGGAAAACATCGAGTGCCCATCTTCGATCCTGCCCTCGCGGAGCTCTGCTCGCCGCCACCGGCCAGCTTGTAATCACATTGTGAGTTGATGCAATAAAGAAAATCACAGGGACGATATGTGCTTGTGACCATCAACAAACGTCTCGCGTGCGTATGTGTGTTCTTGTTGCATACGTGCGTGAGGTGATTGTGTATCCGGCCCGCGGCGAGTTTACGAGCGAGGTTAGCTTTTCTACATCGATGTGTCGGGGCACATTTCAGCTTGGGGAACGAATCTAAGGCCGTCAGCTTCCTTTGTCGATAAGCATTGAAGTACCCAAAATGCCCTTAATTAGTAAATATACTACCCAAAACCAGGCGTAGTATTGATTCATCTGGACCCTCCAAACCATAGAAATGAACGGCCCAAATTGAGTTGATGTACTGTAAAAGGTCTCGTGAATAAACCGAAAGGAAAAAAGGGCCAGTTTAAGCCGGTTAGCCGATGGAAAATGTGTCTAAGAACTTTAGCATTGCCTCTAGCGTTGGAGGCTGCCTCCACTGATTAAACAACTCATAAATATTGTGAAGCTTAGTTGCAAGGCGGAGCCACAACCTCCTCTCAGTTTCCTCCCCTGACCTCGGGTAACTAGGGCAAACTCTTCTCCTGCGGATTCGCCTCCCCTCTGCTTGTCGCTCCGGCGGCTGGTGGCGGGGAGGGGAATCCCGACGCCCTCACTCCGGTTAGTAGTTTAGGTTAGGTTTTTTTAGTCATCGCAGATGCGACGCTGGGTGGATGACGGCGCTTCTTCGATTTTGTCTTCCGGGCTCAGATCCTCCTTGAGTTTGTCTATTTGGACATAGTGGATGGATCTCCACCATAAGTTCATGTTGTCTCCTTGGGGCGGTGAATCTAGGGTTTCTCATCATGTGGAAAGATTTGGTGTCGGATGCTTTAAATTTATGCAAGGGTTCAATGGTGACGACTGTGGCTGCAGGGCGCTGGTCAATTGGGGCACATGCACGAAGACTTTCCGACTGTCATCGACAAGGCCAAGCCGGCTCTGGTAGGGGAATGGTGACTGCGACACATTGACGGCCCGTTCTGGTGGCAATAATGGTCGCTCGATGGCCACATAATCTTGATGTAACTTTTATGATGTTTGTCATGCTTTATACTTCCGGTTAACTTTTATAATAGATCTGATCATTTTCGTGAAAAAAAAATAGCGGCTGAGGACATAGCTGAATGTGATATATTTGGATTTATTTTCTATGGGGCTAACATGGAGGCAATATACATTGCACAATTTTGCGCCGTGCTTGTGGTTGAGTCGTGCGGCTTACCTTAGTGGCAATAATACTACCTATAAAGTATCTATGAACGTATTATTCCCAGTCTACCAGAGTTCTAGTCCTGGTGTTTGCATTATTTGTGGATTTATTTCAGAATTTCCGACGATGCACTTTCAGTGGGAGGAGCCATTCCCGTCGATGACGAGGCTCCTACGGTGACTTTGTAAATTTCAAGATGACATGTCAGCTCAGTATCTCGGAGGTGCTCATAGGAATAGGGTATGCGTGTGCGCGTTCATAGGGGTGAGTGTATGAGCGTATGTATAAGCACTTACGTCTGTACTGATGTTCAAGAAAAAGTATCTATGAACGTTTTACGTAAAACTTTCAAAACTAATCCTCTCCCCCTGCCCCCTAAATTCAATTGGGGTGGGCCCCTTTATCCCCTATCCTTCACATCAGCGTGCCTGTAAAAGTTATGTAAGTAACCTATTGTAGATGTAGCTTTACTTCTCTTAGCACATCTCCAACGACAACTCGCAAATTTTCTCCTGCATCCGTCCACGGATAGGGGGCCCCAGTTCGCGGACACGGATGTGGAAGGACGACAGCCAACGCTCGTTGCATACATTTAAACGACAACTCAGACTAACCGGACGGAATTTGATCAAACACGACCGAATTTCATATAAACACGGCTGGATTTCATATAAACTTGACGGATCCCATGTATATATGACGGATTTCATTACATTTCCGGCTAGGTCTAAATGGTCGCCGGCGTCCGTTCCCCGTGTCTGACCATGAATCAAGAGAACTCAAGCTTTGCCTTTTCCAGCTACACCTGGGGGCTCTCCAGCCCAGTCCGTAATCTCCGCCTCCGGATGCCCGGGAAGTGAAGTTGTCCGCCTCCACATCACCGCCAAGCATCTAGTCGGCCAAAGATGGTCAGCCCACCAAGCTTGGCATCGACGGGAGGGGAGGAGTGGTGGCCTTCTCCTGGGACATGAGCGACGGCGACCTACCAGGCACTACTCTTCCTCGCTGGCGGTGACGCCCGCGGACGTGTCGGCTTCTTCATGGTCGGGGCTCCAGGGCGCGGCTTCCTCATCGTCAGTCTCGACGAACAACGCGTCATCCGCCTCGCGGTCCTTGCCGATGGTCGCCACCTCCTCCACCCACTAACGGTACTGCCAGCGGGCAAGGCGGACCTCGCGGGCAGCACGGTAGGACTCGAGAAGCACCTCCTGCTCGCCAGGTCCACATCCGACACGGCCGCCCTGTCGGCAGTGACCTGCTCCTTTGCCTGCAGATGCTCCTCCCGTGCCACACACCGATAGTCATGGTGCAATGCACCGGCGAGGGTGGAGCGGAGGAGGAGGGTGTCGTGGAGGAAGAAGAGGGTGGCGCTGGCTCGTCGGAGGACGCGTCCTCTATTTGCATTTCGTCGGAGGAGGCATCCTTCGGCTGCTTGCCGGCCTGCCAGTCGGCAGCAATGGCGGCCATCTCCTTCTCCTGCTCCGACATCAGCCTGTACCAGAGAGCTCTGGCGGCGGAGAGATCCATGGCGGGGAGTGCTGCGGAGAGGGATGACTGTTGCTATGGCCGGGCAGCGATTTTTATAGCACCGGTGGACTGGAAAGTAACGGACGGGTGGCGCCGTAGAAGATGTCTCGGTAATCGCGTGCCATCAATGCAGGTGGTAGACGGACGAGCGAGCGGCCGTCGTGTTGTTTGAACACGCGGCAGTCACCTACACAAGTAAGTGGTGCGGGCAGCACTTCTCTCAGCCGGCGCGCGCTTCAATGCCGGTGCCAGTGAGCTGCCGCGTCCGCTCTGGCCAGGTATGAATGCAGGCACTGATGCTGTGAAGCGGCGCTGACTGAAAAAGCGCGGGAGGGGGAAGGGGTTTTTGGTGAGCCAAGGCGATCAGAAGCGGGCTTGAGGACCGGTGCGGACTCCAGTAAACCTCCCCTACGTTTGTCTCCGATTTACGGGAGAAAACGCGTTCTGACCGCACCGCGGATGGATACTGAACCGCGTTGGATGATTTCCGCAGTCCGGACAGTACGGTCCAAACGATTGCGGGAGGTTTGTGGATCGGCGTTGGAGATGCCGTTAGTGGCATCTGAACCTTTATACGATATAAGTGTGCCTTATAGATTGCACCTTACCGACTGGCGTGGCATTACCTAGTTGTAAATAACGTTGTTGGATATCACGGGTGGGTGGGGTGTTCGTTCATGTTTCAACCATCTCTATATGAATTTGGGGCCATCTCTATATGAATTGCAAACGTGTCCTTGGACCAAGCACGTAATAATTAGACACGTATAAGTAGTACTGTACGTACGCAAACCGAACTGGACATAAAATCTACGAAAATGTTAACGCCCACACGTATGGGCATTAGCCAACTCACCCACACATCTTCATCACCGTCCAGTAACTTCTGCACGAATCTTGGCACGAATTAGCTGATTTTGTATGCCACCTAGGACAACTCGCGTGTGTGGTGTGTGAGAGAGGTCGCCCACACATCCGTTTTACCACACGGAGGGGCCGGTGTGTGGGCGTTCAGCAGTTCACGCCACACGCCACTTTGCACGCACACACAAGGGCTAGTGTGTGGGCATTTGCCATCTCGCCCACACGCCCGTCTCCTCTCCCACACCCAAGCTGCTAGTTTCCATGTGTTTTCGCAGCGCACATGGCAACTGCCCCTAGTGTGCTTCATAAGCAGGTGGCAACTTTTTTTTTTACCCGAGTGCCATGTGTTTTTGCAGGGTACACGGCCACTGCCTAGTATGCACGTAAGCAGATGGCAACTCTATTTTACCGAGTTGCCATGTGTTTTTGCATGGTACATGGCAACTGCCACAACGTGCACGTACATGGCAACTGCCCTAACGTGCACGTAAGCAGATGGCAACTCTTCCTTTTCACATGGCACTGCCCTAGCATGCTTGTGAGCACATGGCAACTCTCTCAACTGCCTAGTGTTAGTATGTGGCAACTCCTAAAGTTATGAAATCATGGCAACTACATTAGATCAGACCATACATGGCAACTGGAGTTGAGCAACCATGGCAACTGCAGTTGTCCGACATGGCAACCGTAGTTCAGCGACATGGCAACTGCAGTTAAACGAACATGGACGAGGGTCTGGACCATGGCAACTGCGGGCGCGCGGTGGGCGTCACGCGTGGCGTGCGGGACCAGGAGGGTACGAGGCCTGACATACAGGCGTGTGGGCGTTATCAACTTCGCCCACACGCACGCGTGTGAGAGGGTTCAGGAGGAAAAAAAAGAGGTGTGTGGGCATTAGTTGTTTTGCCCACACGTAGGTGTGTGGGCTGGTTGCTGTCCATGCCACACGAGGCGTGTGGCACAACTACCCGATACACCACACGTGTGGCAGTTATCGGGACCCAAAATCTACTATATAGAGATTTAAAATTTTAAAAAATCTACCTAGAGATCTGCAGAAAGTTTAAAGCGAACACCTCCGGCGATCTACCTTAATCAAGGTGCACCTCCGGCCGGGGCTTATATATACTCGCCTCCCTCGTTGAACACACTACCGGCTAGGTTAGTCTTCCGTTGTTGGTCCCTTCCTTCGTTGCTCCCGTTCCTTCCGATACATCGCCTACGTGCTTGCAGCAGCAGGCCATGGACGACGACTACAAGATCTTCCTCACCCCTCCGTCCTCGCCCTTCTTCGTGCCTCCATACGACCGCAGCTCCTACTATTCCCCGCCGGCGCCTCAGATCATCACGATGGACGCCAATGGCGGACATGGCTACAGCTACAGTGGCACGCCCATCTACCCGTCTCCTTGGTCGCCGCCGGTCTCGGGGAACGGGGTGGCCCCGGACTACCACGGCTTCTTCGACGGCCAGTTGCGGCCTGCGGCGCCCGGTCTCTTTTACGCGCAGCCGAGGGTTGGAGGTGAGTCCGGTGCCTTGCAGCCGACGGCGGCGCCGAGTCCAGAGTCGGAGCCATGGCAACTCACGCCCCAGCAGTCGATCAAGGCGGACCGTATGCTCTATGGCCCCAGGAGTCGACCTAGGCTGCCGGTCTTCGAGGCCATTGTTGGATAAACCCCAAGTCTGAAAGTTTTAGGCTAGTGTCTTTTGCTTTTTCTTCAGTTTTCGTCAGTTTCGTCAGGTAGTTTCAGACAGCGAGATTAGCTCGTTTCTGTTAGCGTTTTGATTGAGTCCTGCGCTCCCTCCTGATCGCTCGTGGGATGGCACCAGCACCACGATCGGTGGTGGCGCAATGCAGGGGGCCACGACCCCGTCTTCCTTGTTGGTTTCAGAAATAAAAGGAGTCGAAGAAGACCAGAAAAGCTGCAAGTTTTACGCAGAACAAAACCTCCCTGTTCTTCATGTTCTCGTTGTTCATCAGAGAAAGAGAGAGAGATCGAGGCAAGGTGAGGGAGATAGGCTAGAATTTGCCAACAATTGGCATCAGAGCTGTGTTCAGATCCTGGGCATGGCAGGCACAGACGACTCCGGTGGTAGCAAGTCGCCGCAAACTCCGCGGGCACGGGTCTCCGACGGCAACGAACTTGTCGTGGCTGAGAGGTCCATGGCGCGGATGGCTCGCGACACCGGCGGCGCGGCATGGCCGCAGCTGACGCGGACGAACTACACCGACTGGGTCGTGCTGATGCAGGTCATGATGGAGGGGCGACACCTCTGGGACGCCGTCCGGACGGGCACGGCCGAGCGGAGCGAGGATCGCCTGGCGCTCGAGGCAATCCTTCGGGGGGTGCCACCGGAGATGGGGCCTACCCTGGCAGCCAAGGCCACGGCAAAGGAGGCCTGGGAGTCCCTGAAGACGATGCGTCTCGGAGTGGCGCGGGTGCTGGAGGCAAAGCTCGCGACCCTGGCCAGGCAGTACGGCGACATCAAGTTCGCCGACGGCGAATCCGTCGACGAGTTCGCTATGCGTCTCACGATGATGGTGGCACAAATGGCGCAACTAGGTGAGACAATCCCTGAGAAAAGAATTGTGCGTAAATTCCTGTCGGTAGTGCCCAAGCAGTTCTCGCAGATCGCTCTGTCGATAGAGACTCTGGTAGATCTCGACACACTCCCCGTCGAGGAACTCACCCGAAGGCTCAAGGCGGCGGAGGAGCGCCACGAGCTGCAGCAGGCCACGGACGGGATGGGGCGGCTTCTCATGACAGAGGAGCAGTGGAACGCCCGCCTCAAGACCGGCGATCAGAACGCCGGCGGCTCTGGGTACGGCTCATTGCAGCGCCGATGCCAGAGAGGTCATGGCCGCGGTCGCGGCGGCGGCGGCGGACGCGGCCGAGGCGCCAGCTCCGCAAGGGGCAATGCAGGCAACGGCGACGATCGCGACCGTTGCCACTACTGCAACATCCCGGGGCACTGGAAGCGCGACTGTCGCAGAAAGAAGCGCGATGAGGACGCCAAGGATCTCCAAGCGCAAGGGGATGACGGTGACGACGCCGACCCGACACACCTCCTCATGGCGCAGGTGTGCGAGCTATCCGTGGACGTCGGCGACAACGGCGATCGCGTCGAGTTGCATGAAGAGCGCGTCGAAGTGCACCTCGGCCTGGCCACGGACGAGCACACTGGCGTGTGGTTTCTGGACATGGGCGCCAGCAATCACATGTCCGGCGAGGAGGGCTCCTTCAGCGAGCTGGACCGACGCGTTTCCGGCACGGTCAAGTTTGGCGATGGATCAGTTGTCGACATCAAGGGACGCGGGAGCGTGCTCTTCAACGACCACTCCAGCGGGCACCGCGTGCTGAGCGGGGTGTACTACATCCCGCGCCTCCGGAGCAATATCAACAGTGTGGGGCAGCTGGATCAGGTCGGGTGCAAATCAGAGATCGAGCATGGTGTCTTCACCCTCTCCGACCCGTAGCGGCGCATCATCGCAAGAGTACGGCGGGCAGGCAATCGCCTGTACCCGTACACGCTCCAGCTCGCACGCCCTGTCTGTCTGGCAGCACGATGCGCCACGGACGAGGCGTGGAAGTGGCATGCCAGGTTCGGCCGCCTCAACTTCCAAGCTCTCCGCAAGCTAGCTCAGCAAGGGCTGGTCCGAGGCATGCCCGCCATCGACCAGGTCGACCAGGTGTGCGAAGGGTGCCTCGCCGGCAAGCAGAGGCGAAACCCTTTTCCCGCGGAGGCAAACTTCAGAGCTCAGGACGCTCTGGAGCTGGTCCATGGCGATCTGTGTGGACCAATCACGCCCGCAACCGCTGGGGGGCGCCGCTACTTCCTCCTCCTCGTCGACAACATGTCAAGGTACATGTGGGTGACTGTGCTAAGGTCCAAGGACGCAGGCGCGGTTGCGCGATTTCAGGCGCGGGTGGAGACAGAGACAGGGCGCAAGCTGCGTGCCCTGCGGACGGACCGCGGCGGCGAGTTCACGCCCGTCGACTTCACCGACTACTGTGCGGAGCGCGGCGTACAACGGCAGCTCACAGCGCTGTACTCGCCGCAACAGAACAGCGTTGTGGAGTTGCGCAACCAAACTGTGGTGGCAATGGCTAGGAGCATGATGAAGGCCACGGCCATGCCTGGGGAGTTCTGGGGGGAGGCCATCACCACCGCCGTGTTCGTACTGAACAGATCGCCGACGCTCTCAGTGATCGGCATGACGCCGTATGAGGCTTGGCACGGCGAGCGGCCAGCAGTGCACTTCCTCCGCATGTTTGGCTGTGTGGTGCACGTGAAGACAGTGAAGCCGCACCAGAGCAAGCTCGACGATCAGTCCACACCGATGGTGTTTGTTGGGTACGAGGAAGGAGGCAAGGCTTATCGAGCATACAACCCATCATCCAAGCGTGTCCATGTCACCAGGGATGCAGTCTTCGACGAGGCCGCTCGCTGGAACTAGGCGGACACCGCCCATGGAGCTCAGACGGAGCAGAGTGAGTTCTTCACTTTTTAGTACCCTGTCTACAAAGTGCAGATTGCTCACAACGGCGGCGAGGAGAGACCAGAGCCGCAAACACCATCGACGCCGCAGGACCCAACTGACACTGATGCCAAGTCAGCAGCCGGGTCCGCGGCCACGGCGGCGCGCACGCCCTCGATGGCCGATAGCAGTCAGGCGGCCTCCTCTGCAGAAAGCACTCCTTCAGCGATCACCACTCCAGTGGGCGTGGAGTTCGTCTCTCCACCCTCGGGGACCCCCGTGCTCGATGCGCATGACCTCGCCCGCGTTACACATCGCTTCCGCCGTGTCGCCGATCTCTTCGACGAGCCTAGAAGCCCAGAGCAGCATTTTGAGGAGCTGTTGATCGCCTCTGCTGAAGAACCGAACACATTCAGAGAAGCAGAGCGTGATCCTAGCTGGCGGCGGGCGATGCTTGAGGAGATGGGGTCCATCGAGGAAAATCGAACGTGGGATCTAATGGACCTTCCCGCCGGCCACCACGCCATCGACGTCAAATGGGTTTTCCGCGTGAAGAGGGACGCCGTCGGGAACATCGTCGGGCACAAGGCCCGGCTCGTCGCGAAACGTTTCGCACAGTGGCAGGGGATCGACTTCGACGAAGTTTTCGCTCCCGTGGCTCGACTGGAGTCAGTGCGCGTTCTGCTCGCACTCGTCGCGCACGAGGGGTGGGTGATCCATCACATGGACGTAAAATCGGTGTTCCTCAACGACGACCTGGCGGAGGAGGTGTACGTCCAGCAGCCACCAGGATTCATCACCGCCGGCCAGGAGCACAAGGTGCTTCGACTGCGGAAGGCTCTCTACGGCCTGCATCAGGCCCCGAGAGCTTGGAACGCCAAGCTCGACGCGACCCTCGTCGCCATGGGTTTCCGCCGCTGCAACTCCGAGCACGCCGTCTACTCACGTGGGTCAGGACACGAGCTCCTTCTTCTGGGGGTGTACGTGGATGACCTGGTGATCACCGGAGCCGACACGCGGGAGATCGACAGCTTCAAGATGGAGATGAAGGGTACGTTCAATATGAGCGATCTCGGGTTGCTCTCCTACTACCTTGGCATCGAGGTACGCCAGGAAACTGGCGGGTGATCATCGCTCAGAGCGCGTACGTAGAAAAGATCGTGGAGAGGGCTGGGCTGACGGATTTCAACCCAAGTCCAACTCCCATGGAAGCACGCCTGAAGTTGAGCAAGGGCAGCACGGCGGCTCCGACCGACGCAACAGAGTACAGAAGCTTGGTGGGGACGTTGTGCTACCTCACACACACAAGGCCAGACATCACCTATGTTGTCGGATATGTGAGCAGATTCATGGAGGCACCTACTGTCGAACACCTGACGGCGGTGAAGCACATCATCAGATATGTCGCGGGAACACGCAGCCTAGGCTGCCACTTTCCCAGGCCAGGAGCTAGAGGAGCCAGTCTCTTCGGCTACAGCGACAGCGACATGGCCGGCGACATCGACGACCGCAAGAGCACGTCCGGGGCGCTGTCTTTCATCGGAGAAACCCCTGTCATATGGCTGTCGCAGAAGCAGAAAGTAGTGGCTCTATCATCTTGCGAGGAGGAGTTCATAGCGGCCACCACTGCCGCCTGTCAGGGGGTGTGGGCATCCAGGTTACTTGCGGAGATCACCGGCGACAAGATGCAGGTACCCACGCTCCTGGTGGACAACTGTTGGGGAACGTTGCATAAAATAAAAAATTTCCTACGTTCACCAAGATCAATCTATGAGTTCATCTAGCAACGAGAGAGAGAGAGAGATGCATCCACATACCACTTGTAGATCGCGTGCGGAAGCATTCAAGAGAACGGGGTTGAGGTAGTCGTTCTCGTCGTGATCCTATCACCGGAGATCCTAGCGCCGAACGGATGGCACCTCCGCGTTCAACACACGTACGGTCAGCGTGACGTATCCTCCGTCTTGATCCAGCAAGGGGAAAGGAGAGGTTGATGAAGATCCAGCAGCACAACGGCGTGGTGGTGGATGCAGTAGGACTCCGGCAGGGCTTCGCCAAGCAACTGCGGGAGGAGGAAGAGGTGTAGCAGGGGGAGGGAGGCGCCAAGACTCAGGGTGCGGCTGCCCTCCCTCCCCCCTCCTTTATATAGGCCCCTGGGGGGGCGCCGGCCCTGGAGATGGGAATCTCCCAAGGGGGCGGCGGCCAGGGGGGGTGGAGTGCCCCCCAAGGCAAGTGGTGCGCCCCCCACCCTAGGGTTTCCAACCCTAGGCGCAGGGGGGCCAAGGGGGGGCGCACCAGCCCACTAGGGGCTGGTTCCCCTCCCACTTCATCCCACGGGGCCCTCCGGGATAGGTGGCCCCACCCGGTGGACCCCCGGGATCCTTTCGGTGGTCCCGGTACAATACCGGGTGACCCCGAAACTTTCCCGATGGCCGGAACAGCACTTCCTATATATAATTCTTTACCTTCAGACCATTCCAGAACTCCTCGTGACGTCCGGGATCTCATCCGGGACTCCAAACAACATTCGGTTTGCTGCATACTCATATTCATACAACCCTAGCATCACCGAACCTTAAGTGTGTAGACCCTACGGGTTCGGGAGATATGCAGACATGACCGAGACAACTCTCCGGTCAATAACCAACAGCGGGATCTGGATACCCATGTTGGCTCCCACATACTCCTCGATGATCTCATCGGATGAACCACGATGTCGAGGATTCAAGAAACCCACTATTCCCTTTGTCAGACGGTATGTTACTTGCCCGAGATTCGATCGTCGGTATCTCAATACCTCGTTCAATCTCGTTGCCGGCAAGTCACTTTACTCGTATCGTAATGCATGATCCCGTGACCAGACACTTGGTCACTTTGAGCTCATTATGATGATGCACTACCGAGTGGGCCCAGTGATACCTCTCCGTTATACGGAGTGACAAATCCCAGTCTCGATCCGTGTCAACCCAACAGACACTTTCGGAGATACCTGTAGTGCACCTTTATAGTCACCCAGTTACGTTGTGACGTTTGGTACACCCAAAGCACTTCTACGGTATCCGGGAGTTACACGATCTCATGGTCTAAGGAAGAGATACTTGACATTGGAAAAGCTCTAGCAAAACGAACTACACGATCTTGTGCTATGCTAAGGATTGGATCTTGTCCATCACATCATTCTCCTAATGATGTGATCCCGTTATCAACGACATCCAATGTCCATAGTCAGGAAACCATGACCATCTGTTGATCAACGAGCTAGTCAACTAGAGGCTCACTAGGGACATGTTGTGGTCTAAGTATTCACACGTGTATTACGATTTCCGGATAATACAATTATATCATGAATAAAAGACAACTATCATGAACAAAGAAATATAATAATAATCCTTTTATTATTACCTCTAGGGCATATTTCCAACAGTCTCCCACTTGCACTAGAGTCAATAATCTAGTTACATTGTGATGAATTGAACACCCATAGAGTTCTCGTGTTGATCATGTTTTGCTCGCGGAAGAGGTTTAGTCAACAGATCTGCGACATTCAGATCCGTATGTACTTTGCAAATTTCTATGTCTCCATCTTGAACATTTTCACGAATGGAGTTGAAGTGACACTTGATGTGCCTGGTCTTCTTGTGAAACCTGGGCTCCTTGGCAAGTGCAATAGCTCCAGTGTTGTCACAGAAGAGTTTGATCGGCCCCGACGCATTGGGTATGACTCCTAGGTCGGTGATGAACTCCTTCACCCAAATTGCTTCATGCGCTGCCTCCGAGGCTACCATGTATTCCGCTTCACATGTAGATCCCGCGACGACGCTCTGCTTGCAGCTGCACCAGCTTACTGCCCCACCATTCAACATATACACGTATCCGGTTTGTGACTTAGAGTCATCCAGATCTGTGTCGAAGCTGGCGTCGACGTAACCCTTTACGACGAGCTCTTCGTCACCTCCATAAACGAGCAACATGTCCTTTGTCCTTTTCAGGTACTTTAGGATATTCTTGACCGCTGTCCAGTGTTCCTTGCCGGGATTACTTTGGTACCTACCTACCAAACTTACAGCAAGGTTTACATCTGGTCTGGTACACAGCATGGCATACATAATAGATCCTATGACTGAGGCATAGGGGATGACACTCATATCTTCTTTATCTTCTACCGTGGTCGGGCATTGAGCCGAGATCAATCTCACACCTTGCAATACAGTCAAGAACCCTTTCTTGGACTGATCCATTTTGAACTTCTTCAAAATCTTATCAAGGTATGTGCTTTTGAAGGAAATATGCCCTAGAGGCAATAATAAAGTTATTATTTATTTTCTTATTTCATGATAAATGTTTATTATTCATGCTAGAATTGTATTAACCGGAAACATAATACATGTGTGAATACATAGACAAACATATAGTCACTAGTATGCCTCTACTTGACTAGCTCATTAATCAAAGATGGTTATGTTTCTTAACCATAGACATGTGTTGTCATTTGATTAATGGGATCACATCATTAGGAGAATGATGTGATTGACATGACCCATTCCGTTAGCCTAGCACTTGATCATTTAGTATGTTGCTATTGCTTTCTTCATGACTTATACATGTTCCTGTGACTATGAGATTATGCAACTCCCGTTTACCGGAGGAACACTTTGGGTGCTACCAAACATCACAACGTAACTGGGTGATTATAAAGGAGTACTACAGGTGTCTCCAAAGGTACATGTTGGGTTGGCGTATTTCGAGATTAGGTTTTGTCACTCCGATTGTCGGAGAGGTATCTCTGGGCCCTCTCGGTAATGCACATCACTATAAGCCTTGCAAGCAATGTGACTAATGAGTTAGTTGCGGAATGATGCATTATGTAACGAGTAAAGAGACTTGCCGGTAACGAGATTGAACAAGGTATTGGATACCGACGATCGAATCTCGGGCAAGTAACATACCGATGACAAAGGGAACAAAGTATGTTGTTATGCGGTTTGACCGATAAAGATCTTCGTAGAATATGTAGGAGCCAATATAGGCATCCAGGTTCCGCTATTGGTTATTGACCAAGAATAGTTCTAGGTCATGTCTACATAGTTCTCGAACCCGTAGGGTCCGCACGCTTAAGGTTTCGATGACAGTTATATTATGAGTTTATGAGTTTTGATGTACCGAAGGAGTTCGGAGTCCCGGATGATATCGGGGACATGACGAGGAGTCTCGAAATGGTCGAGACGTAAAGATCGATATATTGGACGACTATATTCGGAGTTCGGAAAGGTTCCGAGTGATTCGGGTATTTTTCGGAGTACCGGAGAGTTACGGGAATTCGCCGGGGAGTATATGGGCCTTATTGGGCCATACGGGAATAGAGGAGAGAGGCCGAAAGGAAGGAGGCGCGCAGCCCCCCTCTGGTCCGAATTGGACAAGGGGTGCGGCCCCCCTTTCCTTCCTCCTCTCCCCCTCTTTCCCCCCTTCTCCTACTCCAACAAGGAAGGAGGGAGTCCTACTCCCGGTGGGAGTAGGACTCCCCTTGGCGCGCCCCTCCTAGGCCGGCCGCCCCCTCCCCCGTTGCTCCTTTATATACGGGGGCAGGGGGGCACCTCTAGGCACGACAACACAAGTTGATCTATGCATCGTTCCTTAGCCGTGTGCGGTGCCCCCCTCCACCATATTCCACCTCGGTCATATCGTCGTGGAGTTTAGGCGAAGCCCTGCGCCGGTAGAACATCATCATCGTCACCACGCCGTCGTGCTGACGGAACTCATCCCTGAAGCTTTGCTGGATCGGAGCCCGGGGATCATCATCGAGCTGAACATGTGCTGAACTCGGAGGTGCCGTACGTTCGGTGCTTGGATCGGTCAGATCGTGAAGACGTACGACTACATCAACCGCGTTGTGCTAACGCTTCCGCTTACGGTCTACGAGGGTACGTGGACAACACTCTCCCCTCTCGTTGCTATGCCATCACTATGATCTTGCGTGTGCGTAGGAATTTTTTTGAAATTACTACGTTCCTCAACAGCTTTGTGAAAGACCTATGAGGCGTCTCGATCTATCCCTATAGATCTTGATGCCTAATATGTAAGCAGCTTCTCCAAAGTCCTTCATTGAAAAACACTTATTCAAGTAGGCCTTAATGTTGTCCAAGAATTCTATATCATTTTCCATCAAAAGTATGTCATCTACATATAATATGAGAAATGCTACAGAGCTCCCACTCACTTTCTTGTAAACGCAGGCTTCTCCATAAGTCTGCATAAACCCAAACGCTTTGATCATTTCATCAAAGCGAATGTTCCAACTCCGAGATGCTTGCACCAGCCCATAAATGGATCGCTGGAGCTTGCATACTTTGTTAGCATTCTTAGGATCGACAAAACCTTCCGGCTGCATCATATACAGCTCTTCCTTAAGATAGCCGTTAAGGAATGTTGTTTTGACGTCCATCTGCCATATCTCATAATCATAGCATGCGGCAATTGCTAACATGATTCGGACGGACTTCAGCTTCGCTACGGGAGAGAAAGTCTCATCGTAGTCAACCCTTGAACTTGTCGATAACCCTTAGCAACAAGTCGAGCTTTATAGATGGTGACATTACCATCCGCGTCTGTCTTCTTCTTAAAGATCCATTTGTTTTCTATCGCTCACCGATCATCGGGCAAGTCAGTCAAAGTCCATACTTTGTTTTCATACATGGATTCTATCTCGGATTGCATGGCTTCTAGCCATTTGTTGGAATCTGGGCCCGCCATCGCTTCTTCATAGTTTGGAGGTTCACCGTTGTCTAACAACATGATTTCCAGGACAGGGTTGCCATACCACTCTGGTGTGGAACGTGTCCTTGTGGACCTACGGAGTTCAGTAGCAACTTGATCTGAAGTACCTTGATCATCATCATTAATTTCCTCTCCAGTCGGTGTAGGCACCACAGGAACATTTTCCTGAGCTGCACTACTTTCCGGTTCAAGAGGTAGTACTTCATCGAGTTCTACTTTCCTCCCACTTACTCCTTTCGAGAGAAACTCTTTTTGTAGAAAGGATCCGTTCTTGGCAACAAAGATCTTGCCTTCGGATCTAAGGTAGAAGGTATACCCAATGGTTTCCTTATGGTATCCTATGAAGACGCATTTTTCCGACTTGGGTTCGAGCTTTTCAGGTTGAAGTTTCTTGACATAAGCATCGCATCCCCAAACTTTTAGAAACGACAGCTTAGGTTTCTTCCCAAATCATAATTTATACGGTGTCGTCTCAACGGATTTAGACGGTGCCCTATTTAAAGTGAATGTAGCTGTCTCTAGAGCGTATCCCCAAAATGATAGCGGTAAATCGGTAAGAGACATCATAGATCGCACCATATCCAATAGAGTGCGAATATGACGTTCGGACACACCGTTACGCTGTGGTGTTCCAGGCAGCGTGAGTTGTGAAACGATACCACACTTTCTTAAGTGTGTATCAAATTCGTGACTTAGATATTCTCCTCCACGATCTGATCGTAAGAATTTTATCTTTCGGTCACGTTGATTCTCTACCTCATTCTGAAATTTCTTGAACTTTTCAAAGGTCTCGGACTTATGTTTCGTCAAGTAGACATACCCATATCTACTCAAGTCATCAGTGAGAGTGAGAACATAACGATATCCTCCGCGAGCCTCAACGCTCATTGGACCACACACATCAGTATGTATGATTTCCAATAAGTTGGTTGCTCGCTCCATTGTTCCGGAGAACGGAGTCTTGGTCATTTTGCCCATGAGGCATGGTACGCATGTGTCAAATGATTCATAATCGAGAGACTCTAAAAGTCGATCAGCATGGAGCTTCTTCATGCGCTTGACAACAATGTGACCAAGGCGGCAGTGCCACAAGTATGTGGGACTATCGTTATCAACTTTACATCTCTTGGTATTCACACTATGAATATGTGTAACATTACGTTCGAGATTCATTAAGAACAAACCATTGACCATCGGGGCATGACCATAAAACATATCTCTCATATAAATAGAACAACCATTATTATCGGATTTAAATGAGTAGCCATCTCGTATTAAACGAGATCCAGATAAAATGTTCATGCTCAAACTTGGCACTAAATAACAATTATTGAGGTTCAAAACTAACCCCGTGGGTAAATGTAGAGGTAGCGTGCCGACGGCGATCACATTGACCTTGGAACCATTCCCGGCGCGCATCGTCACCTCGTCCTTCGCCAGTCTCCGCTTATTCCGCAGCTCCTGCTGTGAGTTACAAATATGAGCAACGGCACCGGTATCAAATACCCAGGAGTTACTACGAGTACTGGTAAGGTACACATCAATTACATGTATATCACATATACCTTTAATGTTGCCGGCCTTCTTGTCCGCTAAGTATTTGGGGCAGTTCCGCTTCCAGTGACCCTTCCCTTTGCAATAAAAGCACTCAGTCTCAGGCTTGGGTTCATTCTTTGACTTCTTCCTAGCAACTGGCTTACCGGGTGCGGCAACATCTTTGCCGTCCTTCTTGAAGTTTTTCTTACCTTTGCCCTTCTTGAACTTAGTGGTCTTATTGACCATCAACACTTGATGTTCTTTCTTGATCTCAACCTCTGCTGACTTCAGCACTGAAAATACTTCAGGAATGGTCTTCACCATCCCCTGCATATTGTAGTTCAGCACAAAGCTCTTGTAGCTCCGTGGGAGCGACTGAAGGATTCTGTCAATGACCGCCTCGTCCGGGAGGTTGATCTCCGGCTGGGACAGGCGGTTGTGCAACCCAGACATTTTGAGTATGTGCTCACTGACAGAACTATTTTCCTCCATCTTACAACTATAGAACTTGTCGGAGACTTCATATCTCTCGACCCGGGCATGAGCTTGAAAAACCATTTTCAGCTCCTCGAACATCTCATATGCTCCGTGTCGCTCAAAATGCTTTTGGAGCCCCGGTTCTAAGCTGTAAAGCATGCCGCACTGAACGAGGGAGTAATCATCAGCACGTGACTGCCAAGCGTTCATAATGTCTTGGTTCTCTGGGATGGGTGCTCACCTAGCGGTCCTTCTAGGACATATGCTTTCTTGGCTGCTATGAGGATGATCCTCAGGTTCCGGACCCAGTCCGAATAGTTGCTGCCAACATCTTTCAGCTTGGTTTTCTCTAGGAACGTGTTGAAGTTCATGTTGACATGAGCGTTGGCCATTTGATCTACAAGACATATTTTGCAAAGATTTTAGACTAGGTTCATGATAATTAAGTTCATCTAATCAAGTTATTTAATGAACTCCCACTCAGATTGACATCCCTCTAGTCATCTAAGTGTTACATGATCCGAGTTGACTAGGCCGTGTCCGATCATCACGTGAGATGGACTAGTCATCATCGGTGAACATCTCCATGTTGATCGTATCTTCCATACAACTCATGTTTGACCTTTCGGTCTCTTGTGTTCCGAGGCCATGTCTGTACATGCTAGGCTCGTCAAGTTAACCCTTAGTGTTTATGCATGTGTAAAACTGTCTTACACCCGTTCTATGTGAATATAAGGATCTATCACACCCGATCATCACGTGGTGCTTCAAAACACTTTAGCAATGGCGCACAGTTAGGGGGAACACTTTCTTGAAATTATTATAAGGGGTCATCTTATTCACTACCGCCTTTCTAAGTAAACAAGATGCATAAAACATAATAAACATCACATGCAAATATATAAAGTAGTGACATGATATGGCCAATATCATATAGCTCCTTCGATCTCCATCTTCGGGGCTCCATGACCATCTTCGTCACCGGCATGACACCATGATCTCCGTCATCATGATCTCCATCATCGTGCCTCCATGAAATTGCTCGCCAACTATTACTTCTACTACTATAGCTAACCATTTAGCAATAAAGTAAAGTAATTACATGGCATTAAATCATTGACACGCAGGTCATACAATAATTAAGACAACTCCTATGGCTCCTGCCGGTTGTCATACTCATCGACATGCAAGTCGTGATTCCTATTACAAGAATATGATCTCATACATCACAATATATCATTCATCATTCATCACAATTTCTGGCCATATCACATCACATGACAATTGCTGCAAAAACAAGTTAGACGTCCTCTAATTGTTGTTGCATCTTTTACGTGGCTGCAATTGGGTTCTAGCAAGAACGTTTTCTTACCTACGAATAACCACAACGTGATTTTGTCAACTTCTATTTACCCTTCATAAGGAACCTTTTCATCAAATCCGCTCCAACTAAAGTAGGAGAGACAGACACCCGCTAGCCACCTTATGCAACTAGTGCATGTCAGTCGGTGGAACCTGTCTCACGTAAGCGTACGCGTAAGGTCGGTCCGGACCGCTTCATCCCACAATACCGCTGAAGCAAGAAAAGACTAGTAGTGGCAAGCAAGTTGACAAGATCTACGCCCACAACAGATTTGTGTTCTACTCGTGCAATAGAGAACTACACATAGACCTAGCTCTGATACCACTGTTGGGGAACGTTGCATAAATAAAAATTTTCCTACGTTCACCAAGATCAATCTATGAGTTCATCTAGCAACGAGAGAGAGAGATGCATCTACATACCACTTGTAGATCGCGTGCGGAAGCGTTCAAGAGAACGGGGTTGAGGTAGTCATTCTCGTCGCGATCCTATCACCGAAGATCCTAGCGCCGAACGGACGGCACCTCCGCGTTCAACACACGTACGGTCAGCGTGAAGTCTCCTCCGTCTTGATCCAGCAAGGGGAAAGGAGAGGTTGATGAAGATCCAGCAGCACAACGGCGTGGTGGTGGATGCAGCAGGACTCCGGCAGGGCTTCGCCAAGCAACTGCGGGAGGAGGAAGAGGTGTAGCAGGGGGAGGGAGGCGCCAAGACTCAGGGTGCGGCTGCCCTCCCTTCCCCCTCCTTTATATAGGCCCCCAGGGGGGGCGGCCCTGGAGATGGGAATCTCCCAAGGGGGCGGCAGCCAGGGGGGTGGAGTGCCCCCCAAGGCAAGTGGTGCGCCCCCCACCCTAGGGTTTCCAACCCTAGGCGCAGGGGGGGCCAAGGGGGGGCGCACCAGCCCATTAGGGGCTGGTTCCCCTCCCACTTCAGCCCACGGGGCCCTCCGGGATAGGTGGCCCCACCCGGTGGACCCTCGGGACCCTTCCGGTGGTACCGGTACAATATCGGGTGACCCCAAAACTTTCCCGATGGCCGAAACAACACTTCCTATATATAATTCTTTACCTCCGGACCATTCCGGAAGTCCTTGTGACGTCCGGGATCTCATCCGGGACTCCGAACAACATTCGGTTTGCTGCATACTCATATTCATACAACCCTAGCGTCACCGAACCTTAAGTGTGTAGACCCTACGGGTTCGGGAGACATGCAGACATGACCGAGACGGCTCTCCGGTCAATAACCAACAACGGGATCTGGATACCCATGTTGGCTCCCACATACTCCTCGATGATCTCATCGGATGAACCACGATGTCGAGGATTCAAGCAACCCCGTATACTATTCCCTTTGTCAGACGGTATGTTACTTGCCCGAGATTCGATTGTCGGTATCCCAATACCTCGTTCAATCTCGTTGCCGGCAAGTCACTTTACTCGTACCATAATGCATGATCCCGTGACCAGACACTTGGTCACTTTGAGCTCATTATGATGATGCACTACCGAGTGGGCCCAGTGATACCTCTCCGTTATACGGAGTGACAAATCCCAGTCTCGATCCGTGTCAACCCAACAGACACTTTCAGAGATACCTGTAGTGCACCTTTATAGTCACCCAGTTACGTTGTGACGTTTGGTACACCCAAAGCACTTCTACGGTATCCGAGAGTTACACGATCTCATGGTCTAAGGAAGAGATACTTGACATTGGAAAAGCTCTAACAAAACGAACTACACGATCTTGTGCTATGCTTAGGATTGGGTCTTGTCCATCACATCATTCTCCTAATGACGTGATCCCGTTATCAACGACATCCAATGTCCATAGTCAGGAAACCATGACCATCTGTTGATCAACGAGCTAGTCAACTAGAGGCTCACTAGGGACATGTTGTGGTCTAAGTATTCACACGTGTATTACGATTTCCGGATAATACAATTATAGCATGAATAAAAGACAACTATCATGAACAAAGAAATATAATAATAATCCTTTTATTATTGCCTCTAGGGCATATTTCCAACGCGATGTTTTTCATCGGAGAAACCCCTGTCATATGGCTGTCGCAGAAGCAGAAAGTAGTGGCTCTATCATCTTGCGAGGCGGAGTTCATAGCGGCCACCACTGCCGCCTGTCAGGGGGTGTGGGCGTCCAGGTTACTTGCGGAGATCACCGGCGACAAGATGCAGGTACCCATGCTCCTGGTAGACAACAAGTCCGCCATTGCACTCTGCAAAAACCCCATCCTGCACGACCGAATCAAGCACATCGACTTGCGCTACTACTTCATCAGAGAGTGCGTGGAGGAAGGGAAGATGGAAGTTGATTACATCACAACTGAAGATCAGCTGGCTGACATCCTGACGAAGCCTTTGGGACGGATCAGATTCATTCAGCTGCGAGAAAAGATTGGGATGAAGAAAATAATGTAGGCAGACTAGGGTTTAGGGGGTGATTGTTGGATAAACCCCAAGTCTGAAAGTTTTAGGCTAGTGTCGTTTTGCTTTTTCTTCAGTTTTCGTCAGTTTCGTCAGGTAGTTTCAAACAGCAAGATTAGCTCGTTTCTGTTAGCGTTTTGATCGAGTCCTGCGCTCCCTCCTGCTCGCTCGTGGGATGGCACGAGCACCACGATCGTTGGTGGCACAATGCAGGGGGCCACAACCCCGTCTTCCTTGTTGGTTTCAGAAATAAAAGGAGTCGAAGAAGACCAGAAAAGCTGCAAGTTTTACGCAGCAACAAAACCTCCCTGTTCTTCCTGTTCTTGTTGTTCATCAGAGAAAGAGAGAGAGATCGAGGCGAGGTGAGGGAGATAGGCTAGAATTTGCCAACAGCCATCTGCCCCTCGGAAACTCACAAAGAGAAGTAGCATAGTATACGTACATAGCTCATTCTCGATTGTATGCCCGATCAAGGAACTCAACGTACCTCGACGACGACACAGAATCGTTCTAGCAATTTTATAATGTCCACGTGATGTAAACATAGGACACGATTAATTGTATTTCTTTCATCCAATTTTTAATCGTTTATGGTGTTTTCTACCATTCGTCATTTTGTCGCCTTTTTCTTCGCACTAATCTGAGACAAACAATGTACGTGAACATGCTCACCTTGGTGACCACCGATGTGCCTCCCTTCTTTTCTTGGACATCACGACTGTTGGAGAAAAGAAAAAGTATTCCGGGATATCTTGCCAGATGACCGGGCCGGCTTATTACGACGAGAGCATTTAGCCGTCAGCGCCGGTGGCCACGAGGTATGCCCCGAACGGCGAGCGAATGCATCCTCTAATGCTTAGTGACACTTTTGATAGGCCATGGCACTGGCACACTAGTCCAGATTGGGACATCACACACTATTAGAAATCTATAAAATTTATGGTTTGTCCCTTGTTTCATTGCCCTAGTCTCGACTCCACAGACAAACAATGTATGTGATGGTCCTCGCCTTGGTGACCACCAATGTGACTCTCTTCTTTTTCTTGGGCACCAACTTCCCCAGCTAAAACCCATGCGTCTAAGAGCGCGTTTGGTTGCCCGCATTTAATTTGGGCCAACCAGGCCCGCGCGGGATTGAAACATGCTGTTTGGTTGGGCTGCATTCACTGTTCGGCATGCATGGCATGAACTTTAAAGCGCTCACAGCCAGGCCCGCGAGCTACGTTCAGATCGGCAGTTTCTCCAGAGCCAAACTCGTGCGAGGCAGGGGAGGGGAACGCGGCGCGTAGCTCGTGCGAGTAGAGAGATGGCACGAGATCGCGCCCGTCTCCGAAAAATCAGCTGGAGGATTTCGGCCTACCTCCCGCGGATTCTGCTGCCCTATTTAGCCCCCACGCTCTCACCGCCCAAAGCCCCATCACCCTTCTCCCCCCTTTTGAACTTTCCCGTCGGCGCGCATCGGCACCGACGACCAGGTAAGCGGAGCTCCTTCACCGGCCGGTAGTCGACGGTGGCGGCGACTCCTGTCCTCAACTTCT
>NC_041383.1:818053377-818088413 GCF_002162155.2 Triticum dicoccoides | reverse complement strand
GTATGGTTGATTCGTGCATTGATCCTTGGGCAGATGCTAGATTTAGTTGTAGTGGTATCTATTTGTGCTGGATCTGTGTAGGTTGAGTAATATGATAATGATGAACACTATTGATTCGTAGCTAGTTGTGTAGGATTTGTAGCATGCTAGAGTAGCTATTTGTGATGAACACAATGGATTCATAGCTAGTTTTGATGTTGTGGTAGCTATTGGTGATGGATTCATATCTAGTTGGCATGTATGCTCCTACTTTCATGGATCGGCCAGTTCCTATGTTGTAGTACTGTGTGTGTTATGCTATGCGTGATATGATCGTAGGACATGGCCATGCAGACGCAAGATCTTAGTCAGGCCCTTGTCCTGTCGGACAACCAGTTTGAGGCAACCTATGTCGAGGACTGACAACCCCTCGTCGATCAAAACATGCCTACTGATTCAGAGGTGTTCGAGGTTTCACCTTCCTGCTTTGTGCATGTTGTGCTCGTTGAGCCAACTGCCAATTCTGTTGCCTCTGCACTGAAGGCCAAGAAGGATGGTAGGGGGAACAACATGAAGTGGCAGTCGTTCATGTCCACATTCATGCTGAACAAGATGTGAGAGCTCATATCTAGTGGGGTTACAACTGACAAGGGCTTCAAGAAGGTGCACTTGAACCCCGTTGCGAAGCAGGTGTTAGAGTTCTGTGCCTAGGAGGTGACCGCCACCCAGGTGTACAGCCACCTGAGGAAGTGGAGAGCTCGATGGATCCAAGTGTCCAAGCTTAGAGACCTTAAGGCGCCTCCTGAGATCATAGCACTTGCTCTATCGTTCTCAAGGTAGAGCACTACACCAGTCATGTTGCGGTTAGCTCACTGTCCTCTGGTTTTGCACACTATCATTGCCTTGTAGCAACTAACAACCCTTCTGCTTCTATCTTAGGACAACCTAGGATGTTGAGTTCCTCAACACACCCATCCACAACTAGAATTAGATGCAACACATCTTCTTCTTCGGCCTGGCAACCAGGAAGCACATGCCATGGGCTCCAGTGAGCCTCTCGGTTCTGCCATGCCGGAGTTCCCAGCCAGCCCGGACGCAGGGGCGGTCCTTGATAGCCCTGACAAGCTATTTGAGCATGTCCCTGTGCTCGATAGGAAGAGGGAGAGGGGCGGCCTGATGGAGGAGGAGATCAGTGTCTTCAGCAGCATGACTGAGATAGTGAAGGAGGTGGCAACCTCCATTAGGGTGAGAAAGGCCGTCAACATCCACCCTGGCCTATATTGCGCCATCATGGAGCAAGGTGTCTTCAGCGATGAGGCTCTCATGGCAGCTCTCAGCCACCTGCTAGACAACAAGGCTCAGGGTGTTGGGTTTGTTGCCATGGCAGACGCCCACATGGTGATGTGGCTCAGGAGCTGGTTGGGCAAGCACTACTACTAGAGCTTGGTGCTGGTTACCATGTGCATGATCCTCGACGATGATGGCAATGGCGATGGCGAGAAGGATGACGATGACGATGATGACATATATTTTGTGTAGCTAGGGCCTGAAAACAATCTGATGGTCTGCATATTTTGGTGAGGTGGTATATACTAACCCCTCACGGTGATCCTCAGGGTGATCACGAACTTGCGGTGGTAGGATGACACCCTCTTTTGGATGTGGGTGATGGTAGGATGACACCAAACTAGTGCTAGGTTAGAACTTGCTATGCCATATTGTCATGCATGCTTACTATTTCTGCTTCTTCGCTTGCTTCTTGATTGTTCTTTTTCTTGCTGCTTCAACTGCTGCTCTTGTGCACTGCTAGGAAAAATGGTATGTGGTGTTCGTCGGGAGGGCACCAGGGGTTTACAGTTCATGGGAAGCTTGCAGTGAACAAGTGGCATCTTACAGCAATAGCGACCATAGATGGTTTAAGACAAGGCAGGAGGCTGAAGGAGCTGACGACAACTACGTGCAAAAGCATAGAGCTGGCGTGGTTGAAGTTGGCAACTTTTGCAGTTGCCAAGCTGGCGCCACGCCTTGAAGTGAAGAACTTCATCATCATTGTGCAGTTCGTCGCCACCCTTGGCATTGGCGTGCTAGATGTGATCATGTGTGAGGTAACCTCACCACATAGGATACACGGTTAGCACACCTCGTGCCATGTGTGCAACCAAACAGCGTGCTTATGTGTGAGTTCAGATATTGCAGGAACACCGTGTTAAGCTATCTCCTAATAAGAGAAAACTAGATGCGAGCAACCAAATAATGCGCATATGATGCATTACAACCTGCATTTCCTCACCCAAGCTCTCTTGACACAGGGTAAGCTAAGCCAGCCCCAACTGCTACGCGCGCCAAACACGTCCTACGTCTTTCTGTATTTTGGTATCTCCAGCCGTATGTATTTCCAGAGGGAGAGCGAGTGCTTTGTTAGGGGGGGGCTGCTCCATTGCTCATAGTGATACTTATGATACGCCATGACGGCTACTCAAAGAGGTTGCATAGCTGGAAGTTTGAAGTGATAATTACTTTGGCTGTGTCTAGAACAAAAGAAACCTATAGAAAATTTGAAGAACTAGGATTCTTGTAGGAAATATTCCTTTGATAATGTTCAGAACAAAAGAATTGCCATCAAAGAAACCTTTGAAATTCCTATGGTTTCTATGAATTGGAGTATTTCAATGTAATAAATTTTGGAGGGAACCAAACATGAAGTCATACCTCATGTTTTATTTTCTTAGTGGCTACAATTTCTGTGCTTTTCTCTCATGACAAACAAACCACAATTTTGGGTTCCCTTGTGGTTTTAATTCCTGTAGTAACCCAGGCTACGTGGCATCTCAATTTTGGCATCTTTTTCTTCTATTCCTGTGTTTTTGAGTTTCTGTGTTTTAAGTGGACCTTTCTGTCACTTGGTGATCAATATTCTTTTTTTTGCATGGGAACACATGTCGCATTTATATCATAAGGATGATAGTACAAACCACGAAAACACCGACCTGACACGACTGAAAGACAACAGAATGGTAGCCTTTGCAAAAAATAAACACCAGTCAAGAAAGAAAATTACAATCAAGAACGAAGAATCCCTTTAGTTTGACACCATTACCCTTCACCTGCCTCCGACACCACCACAACAACCACCAAAGAAAAGAAAATGATGGATCACCTGGACACGCCATGAAACACTAGATCTAGCACCCGGTTAGGACTAATACGTCGGAGGAGGAAACTATACTTAGCCATGAACGATGGAAACAACACAGGATTCAACATCTTCCAGATGATGCTGATGCTAACCACAATCTACATTCGCTCCTGGCCAACCTCCCAAGCTCCAAGCCGGCGCTGTAGAAACCGTTGTCGCAACGGCGAAGCCCGAGAGCACAAGTCGACAACGAGGATGTCGCCAGCGCAGCGCCATTCCAGTTTGAACAGACAAGTTTCCAAACTCATCTTCAAGCATAGGACCAATCGCCTCGTTGAGGAAAGATGTGAAACTTCTTTATTCGGCGCCGCCACTGAAGCCAAGACTACAAATGACCGAAAACCAAAGCTACCGGGGCGTAACCTAAAGGTACCCGATCCACACACATAGATCCGATGACCCCACTCATCACTGACGACCGAGATCGCCGTTGGAGAGAAGCTGCTGGAGAAAGGCGGCAGATGGACTCTCCTTGCGGCAACAAGGATTTCTTGTCGCCCGGCCGAGAGGAAAAATGACTCATTCGGCAGAGCGCACTTGGAGTAATATTTTCCCTGGAAGCCAATTCTTCAATGGTCATAAACACGATTTTATTGTTATGGAAGCATAACAAAAACAATAGGGGGTAGAGTACTTTGCAGCAAATTGAAATTCATATGAAACATTATTTACTATGGGAAAATAGGGAATATTCCTAAAATAGCGGGTGTAATTGCTCATAAATCTCACAATATTAGCGTCGGAATATTAGTTGCGAGAGAAAACAAACGCAGGCATCGTGACATGCAGAAGCGGTCCACCAAATTAGCGATTCAGTCCGCATAATCTCTCGCCTGGACTTAGTAGCAGATGATGTAACGCATTGAACAAGAGGGTGTAACTGAACCGGGGTTTCAGACAATGGAGAAATACAAGGAAACAAATCGATGCGCTTAATTCCTTCCCAAAATATATTTGGGAAGAACTTAATGTAACTTTAACCCACAGTAAACATCCTCAAAAATATATTTGGCAACAACTTAATGTGACTTTAATCCACGTTAATTGATGCCGATTGCGTCCTCTATAAAATGCTACCAATTACATGTCTTTGGCACCACCATATCATCCATCACCAACCATCTGCCCATCGATTAGATCGATCGATCAACCACATCTTCTTACCTAGCTGATCAAATCTAGACCAGATTAGATGAGGAGGTCTAAAGTGCTGCTGCTCTTCGCCATCGCCTTGATCATGATCTCATCCGGTGCGTGCATCTGCATATGCATGGTCGATCATGTGTTATACTATATGAATTCACAATTTCACACTAAGTATATTTTGCATGTATGCAGGTGCGGATGCGTGGTGTAAATATGACGCCATCCTTCCGAAGCACTTTTGCAAGCAAGAAGGGTGCACAGCCAATTGCCAGAAGCATCTGCAGGAGTACGTGTGCCCGGACTGCATCAGGCTCGAGTCCGCCGCCTGCATGAATGATGGCTCGCTTGCGCCGTTGGACGGGGCTTGCTATTGCCACATCTGCTCCAAGGATTAGTCCATCCTGTTAATTTCCATGTCTGCTAATCCGCAGATTGACCGTCCATGTTAGGGACATGCCTATGCAAAATGTAGAGTTAATTCTACTTCTTCTCGCAATAAAACTCTTGTTTATTCTGAGCAAAATGTAGAGTCTTTTTTGTGGGGGGTTACAATCAGTTTCACATAATCTAATGACCTCTCGCAATAAAACTCTAGTCAATTCTGCGCAAAATGTAGAGTTGTGTAAGTACGCTTGAAGATTGAGAAAATATGATAACTAAAGTTGAGGCCTGCAATTTGTGTTGGCTGCATCTATGTTTATCCAAACCTAAAATATGCTTTCTTTCTTTCTGAAATATGCTTAGGAGTGACCTCAGGCAGAAAAGTAGTAGTTCGGTTACTGACAATGGGGAAGACAAGGGGGTCTGTCAGGAGTTACGACTCCCCACGATCTACGATATAAAAGTGCTTGCTTATCCTCTTGATAATCTTTGAAACTGATATTTTTTTTCCAGTAGTGCATGGTTTGGTCCCTCTTAAAAAGAGTTTTATTAATTTGGCCCCTTCTAACCTTAGATCTTGGCTCAGTCCCTGGTTATTTGCCACTGAAAGTTCTCTGTTGCTCTGTATTTTGTTTTGCACATATACAAAGATGGTAAGTTTTTGCTCTTTTTTCATATGTACAGAGCACAAGTGATTGCTATATATACAAAGAGCTCAATGTTGATGATTCATTAATCAATGTTCCTTCAGTTTGCTCAAAGAAGAGTAGTTGCTGCTTGCTGTATAAACATTTCGTGATGAATGTAGCTGGATTATTAATTAATTAATTAGAAATTCATTTGTGCACTCAAGGAAAAAATACTGCTTGAATTTCTTTACCTTGCACAGTGTGAAATCTTGTTTGGTGCGGACAATCAAATCATCAGTTTTGTCAAAAAAAATTGTTATGCAATGTTTGTCATAACATGAATAATTATAGATTAACCAGTCTTTAATGAGGTCCTTATCAATTAGCAGTATGTAGACAATCTCCCAGCTTTTCGGCCTAACCTTTTAGGGGCATTTCAGTGATTTAACCTCACAGCCACAACTAACACAACTAGTTTACCAAGTCGCTTTACACCATTTCACATCACATAGTCCAAAAATACCTTCACACGGCTGGTTGGCCACAACTATGGGTTACAAACTCTTTTTTTTCTGAAAAAATGGGTTGGGAACAATTGCTTTCTAAAAAACCATTGCCTAAACAAACATCGGAAAATTCAAGTCGCTCATAAGCTAGTCCCTAGTAAATGTGCTATAGAAAATCAGAATTCCTCAAATGATTAAAACCCTGTGTGTCTTATTGTGGAGCCACGTGTCAGTCTTTTCTTTTCTAGTTTAACCCCTCAAACTATGTGAGAGAAATGATAAAAAATTTTCCTTATTGCTTATTCTTAGCACTCTGGCCTGCTCTTTAGATTTTTCTGTTAAGGTTCCTTCTCATAAACTCACAAAAAAATATCCCTTCTCATAATGCTCGAGGGTCCTTACTGCTACCTTTTTTCATAACACGTTGTACAATGCACGATGCTTGGGGGAGATGTTTAGAGAAATAAACCAGTATTTCTTTAAGCACCGGTGCTTCTTTATAGAGGGTAGACTCTGAATTAGGCTTCTAGACCCATGTTTTTCGTACATTGGAGATGCCCAGCGATAGACCACTAGTTAATACAAACGACACTTACAATTGACTTGAGGCATATAACACATATATTTCAAAGTGTCAGGTCTGGAGAATCGATCTCTGTATGGCTAGGATGGTAGTGGTATCACCGGCCCACGAGAGATCAAACTACAGGTTTGCCGATTAATTTGGTATCTCAAAAGGGGGAATATTATTTCAGTGGAGGTGGCGTCCCGTCGATAAAGAGACACATGTGATGACTTCGTAAATTTGAAGACCCGACTTGCCGGCTCATACCCTCGGAGGTGCAGAGATGAGTAGGGTGTGCATGTATATGTTCATACGATGTGTATATTTGTGTGTATGTGAACGTTTCTGTTTGTACTATATTTCTAAAAAAATAGTTAGATCCATACATGTTTTGTTACCTTTATTATACCACAACGGAAATTACAATTCATATATGTGACATCAAACAACATCTCGGACAACATGTTGGCTTACATCCCAAGCAACATCAAAACACCGGTATTTTCGTGACCACCTATTCTCATGCTATTTTTTTCAGGTAGTAGGAGCTCATGATCCCCGTACATGAGCTTATAATCGTGCCCTCGTGTTGAACTAGCAATTATGGATAGTGGTGGATCATAGGAACATGACTCGGGCTCGGGCAATGAATGGTGTTCGATTAAACCAACATGGAGCGGGCACATGCCATCTGCATGTTGTTAGGAAATTGTTATTTAGAGAATACTAGATGACCCGTTGCGTCAATTGGCCCAGAGACCAGTACAAGTATTTTTAGCTCACGCACACTTGGCATTTTTTCGTTATAAGGCGCCACATTTTGTCCTATCCCCCTGCGCGATCTGCCCTAAAGGATGAGATCAACATATTTATTGATCCTTAGTGTCCCTTTTTCGGTGATCTAATCATTATTCAGAAGGGACACTGCATGTTCCTAGATGCTCTGGATTACAAATCTGGTGTGAGTTTTCTTTTGTCCTTCACTTCAGTGGAACTATCAATGTTGGACAGCTCAGAGACTATACATGAAAATTTAGTTGGTGTAATTTGTGTTCAAACTTGGTACCTGTTTCCTTAAATCTAATTGCACAGCTCAGTGGACAGGCTCGGCTTGCCTGAAGCTTGACTTACTTGCCTATGGGGCAACATCGGTTGGGGAATGTGTAATTGTGCTTAAGAGAAATGCTAATCTGCACTCAGTGTGGCGATCGTTCTTAGTTTTTATTACAAGTACCATTCTTAGTTATTTTACATGCTATAAGAACTAAGTTATGGCTTTAGTGTTATACTGGTGTAGTCGGTGGAATAGAATAGTTCATCGAGATGATAATTGACAAAAACAAAATTAGGGACAAATTGTTTACAATATGGTTTATTCGAGTAGTATTAGCTCTTGATCCATTGGCATGCTAACTAATTTGTGATATTGACTGTTGTTTCAGATATACATTAGTGGAGATGTGCCTTGCATCAGATTAAAATTTGTTTGATCATGCCCATGCCATCAATTTGACTATTTGTATTTCTAAAAGTAAACAAAACGTCTCCATTGTTTCTGTGTCCACAATCTATGTCAATTAATAGTCACGTCGTGTCAAAATCATTACGTCCTCAGCCAAGAGTGGATAGATGAACATACCTTTATTATTTGTTTGCTATTGTTTGTTCTTGAGACATGCTTGTTGAGTTAGGGGCCCTTGATAAGAAAAACCTGCCGTTGCAACGCATGAGCATGTTTATTACTCATTATTCAAGTACCCAAAATGCCCTGAACTAAAATATGTCTAGATACATTCTTTTCTATTTATTTTGATGACAAGTATTTTCGGACGGAGGGAGTACTATTTCTTTTCTTGAAACGTAATATCTCTAGTAGGTGGTTTTTTTTCTTTTCTTGAACGCCATCTTGTACCTAGCTTTGCTGGTAGTACACGTCGATGCTCAAATGGAACTGGTAGGGACTCCCACAATGCGTAAGTAGGTGGATGTGTTAGTGTTACTAGATGACCAATTGCGCCAATGGCGCAAAGGCCAAGAGTAAGCCATGTATTGAAAGAGTGTACATTAATATTATTCGGGCACATATTGAAACATATGAGAAAAATTTCCACTTACTATAAGTACAAGCGATGCAATATCCATATAATGTACAAGGACATATCAGTATTAACAGAACCGTTAATTAGTCAAACACAAATCCACACCCGAGAAGCACATGGCACAGGGTTGAAACTTTTAAGCCTCGCATTCCCAAGCAATCTTAAGGAGGGCCAACAGAATTGAAATCACTGATGCAAAGTATCGGCAGTTAGTAATATTTATACACACAACTTCTTTATTGTAGTCATATGATGATGAAATCAGTACGTAAATCAGCACCAAGGATAGCCGATCAGACAAACAAAAATTCTGCATCCCACTGAACAACACTATTGTGCAGGACTCATTTTAAAAGGCCCTCAGTTCTAATTTCAATAAGAGCTTGAAGCTTTGGAGCCAAGGCTACGAACCTTCAAATCCAACCAAACATCTTACCATGCAAACACGGTAAAATGGGAAAGAAAGACTCTAAACATGACGCATCAAAAGCGTAAAAAAATGTTGAACGACCTGGGCGTGAGGAGTTGTGCCTCGACCAGCCAGGTTTTTAAAGCATGTGTATGTGATAGTTTAATGCATATATATGATGATAGACAAAGAGGAAGCAATGATATTGCTTGATGGTAGCATATATTGATCTCGTAGTGCTGATACATACTGTTCTAAGAAATTTACAATGAGTGTAAGCAAATAGAAACTTAGTTTTGATACATAGTGTTTTAAGAGAACCTCGTGCTGATACATAGTATTGGCGCACCATATAGATGGTTGTAGTTATGAGCCGATGATCGTCAGGCAGAGCCGTTGATACGTATGCCCTAAATATCCATTGGCGGTCCATCATTACCTAAAGCAGTGATTCCTTCAATATCATCGTCCAGGCCCCAATAATATCTGTTTGTCTGTTGGAGATCATACTCTGACTGTGTAGTTGCATCATTCAGACGATCAACAACAACATATCTTACCTGTGACAAGACATGATTAAGATTGTTATCTTTGGATGTTGATCCTCCTGTGAAGTTGGCATATATTAAACGGTAAAGTTCTTTTGCTGCTATGTGATTTCCATTGAGGGTGCTAGATTTAGGTCGATGATGTTGTCATCTTGTGATCACTACAAATACAGAATCTTCTCCAACATTACTTAGGAGCACAAACCACTTCCTACAAAAAGTTCAATTGGGTCAAGCAAAGGGAATGAGAACCGAAAAGGATACAAAGGAGCAATATTTCCTGAAAGCATGCCTGGACCAACTCTTTATTGGCTGCAAGCGGTCGTGATGTTACAGCCTATAGCTCCAACGGCTCAAGATCATCTATGAATAAGGACCCTACACACATACTCCAACCTTTCAGTGACACATGCATCATATGACATTTAACAGTAGCAATGCGAGACTCATTATTTAGGTAAATTTCATGATATTAGGCATAAAACAACAATTCCTGCTATATAAACACAAGATTACAAAATTATGGAAGGTACTAAGGAACCATAACACTTTTCAGTAAGAACTTCATAGTGAGCACTAAAACTTAGACAACCAAACAAGGCACTTTAAAATGAACTATCATTTCAACTCAAATGTGTTAAGAAGTCCAGATTGATCACTCATGATCACTTTGTCCTGCTCAATTGAAGTGGTGATCAAATGCGTCAATATCATATCACTTTGGAGCTATAATCCAACAATGGTGAAGTATGAAATTCTGAAAAGATTACAATGGATCTTGAAAAATTAACATGACAAAAAGGTACTGGTGCCTTGCTCATATATATATGATCAAGGCCCCAGGAACATCACTTAACTAAAACATGACAAAAAGGTACTGTCAAAAAGCTACCAAGTAAGCTTCAGTGTGGCTACTGGCTACAAATCTCAAATTAAAACATGACAAATCAGGCCTGATAAATTAATAATCATGGAACTGAAATAGTACAAAGCTAGCCTGCCAAAAAACGCTGGATCCAAGAAAGAAAATAATGAAAAGAAACCCTGATGAACAATTTATAATCCAGTAATGTAAGTTATTACTAATTCTTCTAAATACAAATTAATGTTAAGTAATAATAGTCAAAAATGATAATAACAATTTCTACCAACACAAGATCTGAAGCTGAACAACCAATATAGCTCTTTATTTCCTTAGCTGCTCCAGGAGCCTTATTTGCATCTGTAATCAAATACAGGAGGCGCACAAACATACAATTCCCCATTACTTATTGTGTGTACAAGTAACGACAGGAAGCTTCTGCCTCACATAATCAAATTACATTTCGAAAACAAAGATGATATAAAAACACAAACTTAATAAGCATCTAAGTGCGAGTTTGCAACACAGAATTCTAATGCATTGGTATCATGAAAATCAACTCACACTTGACAAAACTGAATTTTTGAATCAAGTTACTACTCCCTCCATTCCGAAATAATTGTCGGAGAAATGGATAAAAAACTAGATGTATCTATAACTAAAATACGTCTAGGTTCATCCATTTCTCCGACAAGTATTTCCGGACGAAGGAAGTATTATACATATATGTAGTGACAGGTTAATGATTTATGTCTTTATAAAGATGGCATTAGACTCCCATAGCTACACTCACCAATGAGATCTATGGCGGCATAAATCAAATGCGTGCTCAATCAAGGACCTTATTAAGCTGCACTGATTGAGGCAGTGCTAACTATATAATGACCAACTATACAAGAGAAATTTATACCATGTCATTAGTCTCCTCTCAAATTATCATTGTGCGGCGCTTTACTCGGCCAGTGTGGATTTGGCATAGTAAGGTTTTAAGAAGATAGCTTGAAATGTATGTGTTCGTCTCAGTACTCCAAGAAAAAGTAACACTGAAATTGTAGCTCACTTCTTGGTCTAGCTCACTAATCATTCAAAAGTGCATACACATACATACTGGATAACAAGGTAGAGAACACAGGTACCTGACGGTAGTACTGAAAAATAGTAGTCCACAATTATGAGTTATTAACAAGAAAAGTGGATGTCGTGTGTATTCAGGAATAATTATATCCATTACAGAGGTAATAACAGTACCAAGACTCGTACTACCATTGCTGAATAACAGAGTTGTAGGGTAAATAAATGCCACAACAGTATCTCGTTTCCTTGATATTAAGGGCAGGTATTAAGTGTCTAATGCTTAATCCTATATTTGCCAAATCACTATCGAGTATTTTGTTACAAATCACCAGCAAAAGCTCAAGCAAAATTCTAGTCCATATGCAATCCATGATGTATAATTATATGTGCTTTCACCATCTACTTAGACCAATCAGACATAATCACCTTAAAATTAGACTATGTGTTTTCTCTGAAAGTTTACCTAAAAATAGTAAACTACATGATAGCAGACATGTAGGTTAGCAAGCCTGTGTAAAGACATGGTTGGTTACAAAACTACATCAGTGCATTATATCTCTCGTCCTGGACGGACATGAGAGGAACGCTTGCATCATCTCGAGCTAATTGTGATGAAGAGCTCGTCATGACGGACTCCAAGTTGCAGAGCCACCTCCTCAAGCAGTGTGGATTTGGCGTGGCCGTGCACTGCATCCAGCACAGACTTGCTAACGCTTACCTAATATTTTTTTTCTTCCGTCTATTTAACATATTTCTCTTCGTATCCAGCTTGCAAAGAAAAGTGTGTTATAACCGTTTCTGTAAAATTTGAACAAATCAAAGCAAGTGTTCAGTTTATTTTTCACCATCTGTTCTTGGATCCTACTCTAGTTGTAAGGAGTTTGTAAAGTATGAATCATATTTAGCCAATAACATGTCACGTATATAATAACATCTTAGGCCAACAATGCATTTTAGGAGAGCAATATATCAATTTATCTATGATAGATGAGGAATGCATATAATTTTCCCATACATCAGAGCTAAAAAAGTTTAAACCTACAATTAATGAGCAAATCAAATTCCAATAAGTATGCAATGATGCAATGGCCAGGAGCTAATTTCATCAATATTGTAATCTACTTCTGTAAAGAAAGAACCTCATCAATATTGTATTTTGATTCCGACAGTCGTTCACTCCAGAAGTTAAGGTCCCACAGTGTACCAGATCATTGGCTTCTACAGAACAAAAATCTTTCACAGAGGCTTTTAGATCTTCCATATCTGCACTAAGAAAAGCAACAATTAAGACATATGTGTATTTCAGCCTAGTTCCTAGCCTTCATAAAAGGAAATATGAGAACAATAATTGATGAAGGAGATATAATGCTAATAGATAGGCCAAACGAGGACAGCACGCCGATTGCTTGTATACAGCCGCGGGGTGCCGATCCAGCACGCACCCCAACGACCATGCTTGTGTCTGATTCAGCGTTGTGCTTACGTCAAAGGTCCACCGGGCTGACCGGCGCTCCTCGCGCCACGGGTACAAAAAACAACCATCTCGAAATGGCTATCCACCTCTGTTCCCCGTGCTTGCTGCTGCGTGTGTCCCCTCGTGCTTGTTCTGTGCATTTATGTTGGATTGCTACTACTGAGCGCTGGGTGCTGGTCTGTTTATGGTCTCCATGGTGACCTTCTGGCTTGTGACGCCGCCATTTCACATCAGCAATGTTCACCTTCAGTTCAGGATTCTCAAAACTATACCTCATATGGGCGAGTACCAAGAATTACTATTTGCATATGTAAACAACAAGAGGTGCTCTGCCAGATTCTGAAGCACATATATTACAACAACATGCATTGGTTTGGGCATATATAAACAATGATCACCTAGTCTACTGGACCCTAGAATCAAGAATTAGTAAGAAGCTAAGAAAACTGGGCACACCCTACAAACATCAGAGACGAATTAACATGCATATATATCTGTCCCAAAGTAGTAGGCAGGAAGCAAACCACCAGCACAAGCACACGCAAGCAAGGAGATCCTTTATTAGGACGCAACAAGCCTTCTTTTTCTTGGGAGCTCCTAGAGAGTTAAATTAGAGTACTGGTACAGAAATAAGAAGAACATGCTCAAACATAAATAACAGGATAGGAGTTCAAACTTGAAAATTAATCTCCGGCTACTACAACTCTAAAAGATTGTAATAGAATATAGCATTGCTAGAAACAAGATTTATTAATCTAATGCAAAGAACATCAAAGAAAACTACTTGGCTGGTTTTATCTTGAACAATGTGATTCCCAGGAACCAACACAGATTTTCTGTCTCCCTCAAAACGAGTTAGCATATCAAACACAGTACATTGTATCTACTCTTGCAGAAAAATGAGAAGAGATTGAATAGTAATATTCTGGTACCTCTAGGCTCATCCTTCTGAGGAAACATTGCAAAAGATCCGATGAAATTGGACACCCGCCCAAACGTCGTCTCGGACATGGACTGGTCCTAAACCTGCACAACACAAGCATGATTTCAGGTTGTCTTTTTTCAGAGCACACAAGAAGAGAAGCAAACAAGACAACAAATCCATGAATAATGATCTAAAATAAGTGATGCGACGGCTATATATATGCAGAAAAAATCGTGTGATCGCAATCTCTTTATCAGTCACACTGTGGCCCTGCTGTGCTGAAGTCAGTCAGGACCAGTTTGCCAAGTTGTCCAAATAAAATCTCAAGATTCCCCAATCAACACAACAAAGAGGCTAAACAAGCACACAAAGTAGGCATGATGTTTACTCACGTTGGCCTTACTGGAGCTCCCTTCTATACTTGCCCTGTTTAGTAAAAACATAAAACAAGAAATCCAAATTAGATTAAAGAACCAGGGGGCAAGAGGTAGAAAAAAACAGGGGAGGAAGATTGGGGAACGACGACCGGCGAGCTGCAGCCCATAGTGATGGTCGGCTCCATTCCACCATGACGCGAGCGACGCCGGAGCTCCGGCCTGGCTGCTCCTTCCCCATGCCCGTCCTACTCACCCTCCCCTGCTCCTCCTCACCAAGCATGAAGACCACACCAGCCATGCTCTCTCAGCCCGATCCAGAACCAGGATGTGTGGTGGCGCCAGATCGAGAACGCGGGAAGAGAAAGAGGTCGGGGAAGAGAGAGGGCACAGAGGGGAGAGGGGGAGTACCATTCAGCACGTGCTTTTCCATGGAGGCGACCTGCGACCGGACCAGAACCACAGCGCACAACGCCGGAGATGCGCTCGTCCCGCTGAGCACCGAGAGGGCAGGGAGGAGGAGAGGGCGAGCGGAAGCGATCTGGATGGCGGCAGGGCAGGGAGGCGGGAGCGGGTCGAGGGGGAGAGAGAGGTGAGGCAGGAGGAAGAGGAAAGGGGGCGGCGCGAGTGCGGGAGGAGCAGCAGCTCCCTTCTATAGTCCGGTGCATGAAATGACGAAAATACCCCTGGCGGGGCTCCGAATTTACAGGCGGTGGCACGAACGAGCTGTATCCATTCATAGCGATTTAAAGACGACTTGGAGGCAACGGTTGTGACTACGAGTTCTTCAAGGTTTATATGTTCAATTATGGTTGGTTATCCGGTCAAAATCATTGAGCGCACTAGCTAGCTACTCGAACCATGCATATATACCACCTTGGGCAACAAAGATTGCCCAGCGCGCGACCAGCATATACACGGTAGCACAGCACAATGCACGGGAAACCACTGGCCGGAGTGCTCGCCGCCGCCCTTCTGCTCTTGGCATCCGCCTCTCCGGCCGTGGGAGCGTACAGCGGCAAGGGCGGAATCAGCGACACCGGGGCGGGGGCGAGAGCTAGAGCTCCTGTTCCCACGTGAGTCATGCCGCGGGCACGCTGGCCCGTTCCGGTCTAAGGTGCCGTAGCCGACGCCGTTTCCCCCAAGGAGGCTGTCCGCCCAACTCAGCTCCGGCTCCACCTCATCCTCCGGACGCCTCGTCAAGAAGCATACAGTCAACCATCAGCCATATGCATCTTCGTTGTCGGATCCTCTACCCAAGTATATATCTTTTCACTATCATGTCAGCTTTGGAGTACCTTGCAGCTTTTTCTCCCTTCTCGCAAGGTGACTAGGGAAAGAGTTCCTCACTTCAATCTTCATCGGCGAATCCGTGGATTCACCTTCCCCCCGCCTGTCGCTCCGGCGGTCGGTGGCGGGGAGGGTATTCCTGGTGCCTCGGCTTAGATAGGTAGGGTTTTAATTCTCACAAGGACAGCTTTCAGACGGATGACAGCGCTTTTTCTTCGAGTCGGTCTTCGGGGCTCCTATCCTCCTCAATTTTGTTCCCCGGGACGGATTAGACGGAACTCCAGCGTTGATTCCTGCTAGCTCCTTAGAGCGGCGATGTTAGTGTTTCTCATTGTGGGTACACAATGGCGAGATTCAGTGTCCAAATCTTCATATCAATTCAAGGACTCGATGGCGACGACTGCGGGTCCCGAACGTTGGTCCTTAGGGACACGCGTAGGAGGATTTCCCGGCTGTCATCTATAAGGTTAAAGTCGGCTCCGGTATGGGAGGGGCCACAAAGGCGCGTCGACGGCTTGTGCTGGCGGTGGCAATGGTCGTTCGATTGTCCATGGATCTCGATGTAATTTTTATTATGTTTGAGGTGCTTTGTACTTTCGGTAAGTTTTATAATAGATTTGATTTTTTTGCAAAAAAAAAAATCATAGTACCATATATATCAAGAATAAAACAAACATAATCATACATCCATTCGGAATCTGAAACAAACTAAATCTTCGAGATAGATTCTCTCCCGGGGAAGGAGAGCAATATCTTCTGTTTAAACATACGTACGTAAATCGATCGCTCTACCTCGTGTGCCTGCCCTGCCGTTATATATTCGCTCGACCGGCGGCTGACTATTCCGACGACATGGACGAGGACGACTATAAGATCTACCCATCCCCTCCGCAGTCGCCGCCTGTTTTTCCCTATGTGGGAGCCGGCGGCCCGGCGCTGGCAGCTTCTACACTCGTCCCACGTCGCCGCTGATCTTTGCAGCGTCGGCTGGTCCTGTTGGCGCCGGCGGCTATGACCACACGTCGCTGTTCTCCTCTTCTTTTCCTTGGATGACCCTAGCCTTTGGAAACGGGGAAGTAACTCCGGCTGCTTCTCCTTCTCCTTGGTCGAACGGGGTAGCTCAGGCGGCCGGCTGTTCGCGAACGGGGTAGCTCAGGCGGCCGGCCTCGGTGGATACTTCGACGGCAGCAGGCTGCAACTCCAGGCGTCGCCCGGTCTGCTTTGCGCGCACCCGCTACAGACGGCAAGCTCGCAAAAGGAGCCATGGCAGCTGACGCCCGAGCAGTCGATCGCGGCGGACAAGCGGATCTACGGCCCCAGGAGGCGGCCCAGGCTGCCGGTGTTCCAGGCCATCTGGCCCACACAAAGTCTATAGTATACTTTATGGGTAGCTTATTGTGTCATTTTGGCGATCAACATAGATTAGGTCAAGCAAATGCTTGTAACCTTGGGTGTGATTAATTGCAAGTAGTACTTTGTAACCTCTCGTTTTTCCTTTTCTCGATGTTGTTCAGCATCATTACTATTTTTGAAAAGGAGCGCTTTATTACTTTAATATACATGATTATTTTTTTAATAAGTTTTGATGTCTATTTTTTCATGACCATTGTACATTTTTTATTAATAGTTTGAATTTTTTTGAACTCGTGAACCTTTTTAACGTTGTATAATATTTTTCAAATCTGTCACGTATCCTTTTATTGAAACAACTACACTTTTTTTAGATGTAACGATTTTTTTAATGCTATATATAATTTTAAAGTTACACTAACACAAAATTTACACCTTGTTAACATGTTTCAAAGTTTAGATGAACTTTAAAAAATACAAGTACATTTAGTTTTTTGGAATATGTGTATTTTATTTTTCCTTCAGAAGTATAAACAAAAAATCACCCGAAGTACAGATGCAAGCGAATGCTGTAGCTTTTTTTTTGGGCGAAATGATCATATCAATTATAAAGATTCACCTGAAGTACAAAACACATCAAACATAATAATAATTACATCGAGGTCCATGAACCACCGAACGAACATTGCCGCCATCAAAGCGAGCCGACGCCGCTCCCATACCGGAGCCGGCCTGACCTTGTCGATTACAGTTGGGAAGTCTTCATGCACGTGCCCCTAAGGACCAGCGTTCGGGAGCCGCAATCATCGCCGTTGAATCCTTAAATCAATCGAAAGAATTTGACATCATATATCGCCGTTGCGTATGCATGGCGAGAAACTCTAACCTCGCCGCCCCAAGGATCTAGCAGGAATCTACGTCGGAGCTCCGTATAATCTGTCCCATCGAACGAACTTGACGGCTCGAAGAAGAGGCGGTGCCATTCGTCCAAACGCCGCCCTTGCCAGAACTAAAATCCTACCTATCTACTAGCCGGCGACAAGGCACCAGAAATCCCCTCCCCGCCATCGGCCACCGGAGCGGCAGGCGGAGGAGAGGCGAATCCACGGGCTAACCAGTGAAGATCGAGGGAAGGAAGGCTTTCCCTAATCTCCTTGCGTTCTAGGTTTTTTAACACGGTACCGATGCAAGTCTTCATATATACGCACATACACTCATTCTTATGAACGCACACACACATCTTCAACCTAGGAAGCAGTTTGGATGGATTTTTTGCGCCCAAAATTAAACAAATGCCATGAATGTTTTGCAGAATAGGCACCCAGATTCTTCAAAATGCACTTAAAACTGGTTGACGAACATAGAACAAATGCCATATTCTATGGCGAGTCGTTCGCCAAATATGCCCATCCTAGGCTAAAGGCCGCCTAAAAAAAAAACATCTCTTATATATCAACCGGTTCGTAACGCAGAACCATCGAACGTGTCCTTGTTGCAGACCGGCCGAGAGTAGGACGTACGTATTGTAACCGAACTCTGACACAAACTCTATATCTGCACGGAAGTTTAATTTAAACCGTACGTACACACCAACGGCGATCTACGTTTGCCTCGTGTTGTGTTATATATACTCTACTCGCCTCCGTGGATCCTCACGACGCACATAATCTACATCCTCGCGACGCATATAATCTACGTACGTGCAGGCGCTAGCTTCTCCCTTCCATTGTTGACCCCTTTGCTTTCGACTCGACTCCGTATGTGCGTGCAGCAGCAAGCCATGGACGACGACTACAAGGTCTTCCTCACCCCTCCGTCCTCGCCGCCCATCTTCGTGCCTCCATACGACCGCAGCTCCTACTATTCCCCGCCGGCGCCCCAAATCATCACGATGGACGCCGGCGGTGGACATGGCTACGGCTACAGCGGCACGCCCATCTACCCTTCTCCTTGGTCGCCACCGGTCTCGGGGAACGGGATGGCCCCGGACTACCATGGCTTCTACGATGGCCAGTTGCGGCCCGCGGCGCCCGGTCTCTTTTATGCTCTGCCGAGTGTTGAGGAGGATCCAGTGCCTTGCAGCCGACGGCGGCGCCGAGCACAGAGTCGGAGCCATGGCAGCTCACGCCCCAGCAGTCGATCAAGGCAGACAGTGTGCTCTATGGCCCCAGGAGTCGGCCCAGGCTGCCGGTTTTCGAGGCCATCTGCCCCTCGGAAACTCACAAAGAGAACTAACTCATTCGCCATAGGGTGATCCACGATGACAACACAGAATCGTTCTAGCAATTTTATAATGTGCACGTGTTGTAAACACAGGACATGATTAATTGAATTTCTTTCATCCAATTTTGAATTGTTTATGGTGTTTGCTATGATCGTAATTTTGTCGCCTTTTTCATCGCACAAATCCGAGCCAAATAATCTTCGTGAACATGCTCACCTTGGCGACCACCAATGTGTCTCCCTTGTTTTCTTGGACAAGACGACTGTTGTAGGGGGAAAAAGTATTCCAGGATCTCTAGCCATATGACCGGCCGGCTTATTACGACGGGAGCATCTAGCTGTCGGCGCTGCCGACCACGAGGTATGTCCCGAACGGCGAGCGAATGCCTCCTCTAATGCTTAGTGACACTTTTGGTAGGCACACTAGTGCAGATTGGGAGATCTCACGAGATTAGAAATTTATAAAATTTATGGTCAGCCCCTTTGTTTCATGGAAACCGCTATCCTTCAGCCGATGGATGCACGTGTAGCGCCTGCCGCTTGCGTAGCCGTCGGATCAATCTTGACCGAGCGCTCACGCTGGCCATAAGTCCTATTGTTTTAGAAGGATCTTGTTTCAGGAATTAAAAAAACGATCCAGTGGTGAAGTTTTTTTCAGCAACAGGGTCTAGTTTTAAAAAGTTTCTGCAACAGAGGTCTTGTTTCAGAAAAAAAAAATTGTTCGGTAGCGAAGATTTTTTTCTTCTGCAACATGGGTCTTGCTTCAGACACATATCACCGGTTGCAGAAATCGTTGGAGGAGCGCACGATGTTAGTGTACAAGGCCAAGCATTGCAACACGACGCATGTTTCAAAAATATAGCTTTAGTAGAGAAATCGTCAAAGGAGTGCCCGGCGTGGGAGCTCGTAGCCGTCATGCTGGAGTAGAGGTTGCGCCTGTTTTCCAAGCAGGGCCCCTCGGTGAGCTCGATTTGCGTCCGATCCAAGCATCTGACGTGCGATATGGTACACCATGGTGTTGCAAAGAGTTCAATTTAGCCCCTGCACGCTAGGTCTATCGGGGCCAGGGCCAAGTTATTTGTCTTGTTTCTGCAACAACGCGCATCCTGCGGGAATAATGAGGGGGGCATGCAGGACACGCAGACTAAAACGGGCGGCTAAAAGATTAGGGAACCAACGGCTGTCCAAGCGGCGGATAATTTCTGTAATATGCCGGTGGACGCGTAGCGGCGCCTTTGTTTCATTTCCCTAGTCTCGTACTCCACAGACAAACAATGTACGTGATGGTCCTCGCCTTGCTGAGCACCAATGTGAGTCTTCTTTTTCTTGGGCACCAACGCTCTAGCAAAAACCCGTGCGTCTATGTCTTACTTTCTGTATTTCGGGATCTCCAGCCAGATGTATTTCCAAAGGGAGATCGAGTGCTTTGTTAGGGGGGCATGCTCAAAGCAATGCTCAAAGAGGTTGCATGGTGACACCTACGATACGCCATGGCAGCTTACTCGAAGCAATGTTCAAAGAGGTTGCATAGCTGGAAGTTTCAATTGATAATTACTTTGGCCGTGTCTAGAACAAAAGAAACATATAGAAATTTTGGAGAACTAGGATTCTTGTAGGAAATATTCCTTTGGTAATGTTCAGAACATAAGAATTGCCATCCAAGAATCCTCATGAGATTCCTATGGTTCCTACGGATTGGAATATCTCAATTTAATAAACTTTGGAGGGAACCAAACATGAGGCCATACCTCACGTTTTATTCTCTTCATGGTTTTAATTCCTGTAGTAATCCTGGGTACATGGCATCTCAATTTTGGCATTTTTCCTATTCCTATGTTTTGAGTTTCTGTGTTTTAATGAACCTTTCTATCATTCGGTTATCAGTTTTCTCTTCTTCTTTTTTTTGCATAGGAACACATGTCGCATTTATATCAGAAAGATAATAGTACAAGCCATGAAAACATCGACCTGACATGACTGAAAATACAACAGAACGGTAGCCTTTGCAAAAAAGAAACATCAGCCAAGAAAGAAAACTATAATCAAGACCGAAGAATCCCTTGAGTTTGACACAATTGCCTGTCACCTGCCTCCTACACCACCAGTCACCAAAGAAAAAAATGATGGATCACCTCATCACCCGAGCTCGACGCGGCTCCATCACTAATAGGCAGCTTCGCGGTCCTCGAAGGTGGCTCACCAAAGGCGGTGCCATTGCCATTGAACGAATCGGACCGGGGCAACACAATGGACATGCCATGAAAAACTAGATCTATCACCCGGTTAGCACAAAGACATCGGAGGAGAAAACCATACTTGTCTGCCACGAACTACGAAAATAGGGAACGATTCAACATATTCCAGATGATGCTGATGCTAACCACAATCTGAAGCCGCTTATGAACTACAACCCAAGCTCCAAGCCGGTGTTGTAGTAAACGCCATCGCAACGGCGAAGCCCTAGGACACAAGTCCACCACAAGGATGCCGCCGCCGTCACACCATTACAACTTGAACAGACGGGTTTCCAAATTCCTCCAAGCATAGGACTGATTGCCGTCGCTGAAGCAAAGATGATGAATGACAGAAACCTAAGCCAGCGGGGTCTTATCACCGTTGGAGGGAAACTGCTGGAGAAAGGCGGCAGAAGGACTCTCCTTGGGGCGGCAAGGATTTCTTGTCGCCTACCCGAGAGGAAAAAGGACTCGCATTCGGCGGACCGCACTTGGAGTAATATTTTCCCAGGAAGCTAAATCTTCAAGGGCCATAAACACAATTTTTGTTATGGAAGCATACCAAAAAATATAGGAGGTAGAGTACTTTGCAACAAACTGAAATGTATATGAAACATTATTTACTACAGGAAAATAGGGATTATTTCCTAAAATAGGGGGTGTAATTGCTCATAAATTCCACAATATTAGCGCCGGATTATTAGTTGCCAGAGAAAACAAATGCATGCATCGTGACATGCAGAAGCGGTCCACCTAGCGATTCGGTCCACTTAATCGCTCGCATGGACTTAGTAGCAGATGATGTGACACACTGAACAAGAGGGTGTAACTGAACTGGGGTTTCAGACAGTGGAGAAATACAAGGAAACAAATCGATGCGCTTAATTCCTTCCCAAAATATATTTGGGAAGAACTTAATGTGACTTTAATCCACAGTAAACATCCTCTAAAATATATTTGGCAACAACTTAATGTGACTTTAATCCACGTTAATTGATGCCGATTCCGTCATCTATAAAATGCTACTGATTGCATGTCTTTGGCACCACCATCATCCATCACCAACCATCTGCCCATCGATCAGATCAATCGATCGACCACATCTTCTTACCTAGCTGATCAGATCTAGACCAGATCAGATGAGGAGGTCTAAAGTGCTGCTGCTCTTCGCCATCGCCTTGATCATGATCGCATCCGGTGCGTGCATCTGCATATGCATGGTCGATCATGTGCTATACTATATAAATTCACACTAAGTATATTTTGCATGCATGCAGGTGCGGATGCGTGGTGTAAATATGACGACGTCCTTCCGAAGCACTTTTGCAAGCAAGAAGATTGCATGGCCAATTGCCAGAAGCATCTGCAGGAGTACGTGTGCCCGGACTGCATCAGGCTCGAGTCCGCCGCCTGCATGAATGATGGCTCGCTTGCGCCCTTGGACGGGGCTTGCTATTGCCACATCTGCTCCAAGGATTAGTTCATCCTGTAATTTCCATGTCTGCTCATCGGTGGATTGACCGTCCATGTTAGGGACATGCCTATGCAAAATGTAGAGTTAATTCTACTTTTTCTCGCAATAAAACTCTAGTTTATTCTCAGCAAAATGTAGAGTTTTTTTTTTGTGGGGGGTTACACTCAGTTTCACATAATCTAATGACCTCTTGCAATAAAACTCTAGTCAATTTTGAGAAAAAATTAGAATTATTTCTACTTTTGGCAATAAAACTCTAGTTAATTCAGAGAAAAAAGAGGTAAATACATCAGGAGTCATATAACTTGCACGCGACGGTCAGTTTGGTGCATAAACTTGCAAAATACATGTTTCTGCTCATGAAAGTTGCGCAAACGTGCAAATACGGTGCTTTCTACCATACCCGGCCGTATCCCTTGCATGAGGGGCATGCCAACGTGGCAAGGGTCCGCTGTTGGCTGAGGAGGTGGGTAATCTGCGTGCATCTTTTTCCAAAAAGCACTGTTGCATTTCATTCTTTTACGCAGAAAATCCTGAAATGAAATGAAAAAGGCTGGAGCAGTGAGGGTTGGGATTCGACAACATTACGTGCTGCAATTCGCATGCATATGCTAGCTAATCGGCAAAACTGACTTTTGACGTTTAACGTGCACAATTAGCTTTATATAAAAGGACCGTAAGAAATCAAATAGAAATCAAAAACGGAAAACGGTTCGCAAAAAAGTGGAAGCCCTGGTTCGAACCATCCGGTCACAATGACACATAAAGATATAAACACAATTTATACTATGTATTTTTCTTTCTTTCTTTTCTATTTAAGAAAACAACTTATATTCTAGATAGTTTTTCGGACAGAGCGACTAGATTTTTGTTTAATTTTCAATAATTTAAAATTAAAATATCTAGATAAAATAAAATATAATGCAGATTGAATGGATGTTTTTTATGGACAAATCAACCAAATTTCTGTTTGAATATGAATTTTTAAATTAGTAAATCTAGATAAAACAAAATATCATGTAGACTGAATGTCCGTTTTCGGACAAATCAACTATTTTTTTTCGAATTTGAATAATTTTAAATTTAAAAATCTATATAAAATAAAATGTACTGCAGAATGAACGTACATAAGTTCTTTTGGATAGATCACTGAACTTTTTGTCTGAATTAGAATAATTTTAAATTTGAAAATCTGGATAAAAGAAAATATAAGTTAGAATGAATGTACATAATTTTTTGGACAAATCACTATTTGTTTAAAAAAATGAATAATCTATATAAAAGATAATATGGTTCATAATGAATGTACCTAAATTTCTTTTGAACAAATCAACTGAATTTTGTTTGAATTCGCAAATTTTAAATTTGAAAAACTAGATAAAAGAATCTATTGGCCAGAATGAATGTACGTAAATTTTCCATAGAAATCAACTAAATTTTTGCATGAATTCTAACAATTTAAAATTATAAAATCTAGAAAAAGAAAATATAGTGCAGAATGAATGTACGTAATTTCGGTTGAGACAAATCTGCGAAAATTTTATTTGAATCTGAACAATTTAAATTTGATAATGGTGAGAAAAGAAAAATATAGTTTTAAATATGTATGTACCTTTAGCCTAAAGGATAAATAAAAGAACAAGCAAGTTCAGGTGGTGTGATTGGAACGCTAGCGCTATTACAGCTAGTGGCCGGTTCGAACTCCCTCGGACCCAGTTTTCCAGCACAATTAATTTACAACGCACTATGATGGGTGGGACCCACCAGGAGACTGTTTTAACATTGCCTCTCCCTGAGGGCTTTTGTATGAAGTTAAAAAAAATTTAAGGGTGTTTCTGTAAAGAAAATCATGTGCACAGAGCTGACAATGGGCCCTGGCCACCTGGCATGCCATGTAGTCAATGAATATTATGACCGTATTTGCACGTCCGCGCAAGTTCGATGACCAGAAACACGTATTTTGCAAGTTTATGCATCAAACTGACCGTCACATGCAAGTTCTATGATTCCCGGTGTATTTATCTCGAAAAAAAATGTAGACTTTATTTGTTTTTTGTTGTGAGGGGAGGGGGATCCGGCTTGCCTGCTTCCTTCCCATGCTCTCATCCGTGCTTCCACTTCATCTTACGACTGTCTTTTTTTTTCCTTTCTTTTTCTAATCTAATCATCTCCCACCCCCTGATTTTAAGGGGGTGGGGCCAGGCCTTATTTTGTTCCAATCAAAACAAGCCACGTACGCGGGAGCACGGATGGGCACACATCGGGAGAGCAGGCAAGTCTCGTCCAGGGGAGGGGGGGGGGGCGTTACAATCAGTTTCACAAAATCTAATGACCTCTCCCAATAAAACTCTGCTCACGTCACATAGTCCGGATATACTTTCCTACGGCGGGTTAGCCACAATACAACTATGGCTGTGCGCATTACAATAATGCAAAAGTTATGGTTTTTGTCTCCAAAAATGGGTTGGCACCATAGCTTTCTAAAAAAGCCATTTTCTAACCAAACATCGGATAATTCTTAAGTCATTCATAAGCTGGTCTCCACCACTGGCGGAGCTACAGATTTAGTAGAAATACACTAGCATATGAGAGAAAATGGGGCATCAGAGTAAAATACTTGGATTTTTCTTCAATTTGGACCGCCCAAGTTCTTGTGTGTAGCTCCGCCACTGGTCTCCACTAAATGTGCTATAGCAAATTAGAATTCCTCAGATGCTTAATAGCCTATCTTTCTTATTGTGGAGCCACATGTCAGTTTTTTCTCTTCTAGTTTAACCCGGCCGTCAAACCATGTGAGAGAAGTGAGAAATATTTTTTTTCTTTCCTTATTGCTTATTCTTAGCACCGTAGCCTGTTCTTTATATTTTGCTGTTAAGATCCCTTCTAATAATGCTCGAGGGTGGATCTTAATGCTATTTTTATTTTTCTTAAGACCAATGTTTTTGGTACATTGGAGATGCACAAAGATAATCCATTAGTTAATACAAACGACACTTACAATTGATTTGAGCATCCAACATGTACATTTCAAATAGTCAAGTCTAGAAAAACCAACATGTGATTGGATGGTTAGGATTGTAGTGCTACCCCCAGCCCACCAGAGACCAAACTACAGGTTTGCCAATTTGACGTCTCATAAAGACAGAATATTCTTTTAATGAAGGCGACGTCCTGTTGATTAACGAGATGTCTGTGGTCAGTCTGTCAATGTGAATATCCGATCGGCCAACTCAGCCTTTTGAAGGATAATACGAGTAGGTTGTGCGTAAGTACGTTTATTGGAGGAGATGCACGAGGTCCACCCACGCCATCATGGACCCCCCAGCTGGGTCACCGGGACATGAGCCATGTGGGCAGATCGGACGGCTCGCGGTGGCCCCAGGTGACTCCAGCGGCACGCCACTGGCCAACGGACGGCCAGGAGCCTCTGCTCGCCTGCGAGGAGCCTAAGGAGGCGGGTACTCCATCATCGTCTATCGGAGTAATGTTGTGTCGTGTAGGGTGTTTGTTATAATTCGTCATTTTGTCACATGTTTCATTGCCCTAATCTGAGACAAACGTTGTACGTTAACCACCAACGTGCCTCCCTTATTTTCTTGGACATCACGACTGTCCTAGCAAAAAAAAACTGTACCCTACGATCTCTAGCCAGATGAACGGATCAGCTTATTAGACGAGAGCATTGACCGTGAGTGCCGGCGACCACGAGGTATGTCCCGAAGGGTGAGCGACTGCCTGCTCCATTGCTCGGTGACTTTTGATAAGCCATGGCACAATACTACGGATTGGGACATCGCACATGATTCAAAATCTATATAAAACCCATGATTTTGTCTCTTGTTTCATTGCCCTTGTTTCATCGCACACGATTCAAAATCTATATAAAACCCATGTACGTGAATCTTCTTGCGCCGATTGCTGCCAATGCCTCCCTTACATCTTTGGGCACCAATTGCCCTAGTGAAAACCTGACCGTCTCCGTCTTTCCGTATTTTAAGATCTCCAACCAGATGTATGTTTAGAGGGCGAGTGGGTGCTTAGGGTTTAGTGCTTCGATAGGTAGACCCGCTCCATTGGTCATGGTGATAGTTTTGATATGCCATGGCAGCGCATTGGAAGCAATGCTGAAAGAGGTGGTTGCGTAGCCATAAGTGACATTCCCCACCCTCTTCTATCTAATGAGAACATACAATTCTAGGGGGGAATTTACACAAATACTATTTCTCGCCCGCTGCGAGTAGTAATAGGGCTTATCTACAATGCACCACTACTAGGCCGACCCACTGCGGTCGTTGCGGCGAGTTTTTTTCCTGTAGTTTTTTATCAGTCTTTCTACTGTTTGAGTTGGTTTTCCTTGGATTTTTTTCTGTATTTACTTTTCCTTTTTATTTTTTATTCAGTTTTGTTTTTTTATCTTTTTGGCATTTTATTTATAATTTTTTGAACATATATCTCAGTGTTCATACACATTGTATATTTTTCGTATACATCTAGAATTTTTTTTATGCAAACTTAAAATTCACAATCTACATGATTAAATTATTCTAAAATATAAGTTTTGAAACATACTTTTTAATATACATATGAAAGATTTTTAAACACATTTTTTTCAAATATATATTTTGATGTCTAGTTTTTCATTCAAATTGTGGTATCCATATAAAACATTTGCTTATACATGTTAACTATTTATAAAATACATGATTACTTTTTAAAATCGTAACTTACATTTTATGAATGGTTCGAAATAGGTTTTTTGAAATCATGAACCTTTTCTAACGGTGTATAACATTTTTCAAATATGTCATGCTTTTTTAATGCTATAGATATTCTTCAAGTTACACTAACACAAAATTTACATCTTGTTAACATTTTTTAAATTGTAGATGAACTTTATAAAAAACAAGTACATTTAGGTTTTAGGAATATGTGTATTTTAATTATTAAAAAAACATAAAATATTAATTAAAAACCAGCTATAAAATACAATGGAAAGTATTGTATATAAATGTCATTTTATGCGTATAATTGACTAAACCTAATAAAATTTGGAGCTACATTTAGTGGCCTGACCCGTTTCGAGTTACCTTGAGGCAATGAGCGAAATTATTACATCTATTTCCTTTAGGGCATAATTCAAGCGGAAAATGCAAACGTGGTACTCAGCTCCGCTCGGTCGGCGCCACCATACAAGGTGCAAACGCCAGCGCATTTGCCTGCGCCAGCGAGAGTGCGGGCGCCACGACCCTTGGAACCGATAGTCCGACAGTGCGCGCGGTTTGCTATGCAGAACCCGCCGCTCCAACCTCCGGCTAAGCGGGCGTAACAGCAGTGCGTCCTCCGTGTACAGCTCCATCGCATTCTGCACCTCGCCGTGCACAACTGCAATATGGTGTTTTTTGCTAAGCTGTTTCGACTTTGCATGCAGGTTATGTATGGGTTCAGTTTAGGAGAATTGCTCTGTTTTCCTTGGCTTTTGATCGTTGCTAGACCAAATCCACTGAAGCAACCTGTACGTGCAAGGTAGCTAGACAAGCAAGCACACAGGCACCTTAAGCGATGACTAGTAGCCGCCGTAGATTAGCACACGTACACGTACGTGAAAGCTAGCTTCAACTCAACTTGGCGAACTCAACATGAAACGGATCGGTAGACTTATTTGGATGGCTACAGGGGCGTGTCGCTCCTGGCTTTCTCTTTATTGCTTCCTTTTCGTTGTGATTTTCTAGTTGATCAGATTACACGGGGTACATGTATATATACTGCTAAGCTAGGCCTAACCCAAACCGAGTAGGTACAGGTATCCTACATGGATACGCATACACGGACACGGATTAACTCTAACATTCACCCCCTAATCACCATGTCCTCACTACGACCTGGATCCCAAACACGATTGCTGCTTCTCGAAGGTGTTATCGTCGGCATTGTCTTTGCTGTTCCTTGCAGCATTCCAGGGACCGACTTTACTTTCAACGGCTTGTCCAATGCTTGACGCCAACTCTCCCCCTTGGTTGCGTCGATCTTCACCTGTTCTTCGGTGCTTAGTAGACTATCTTTTGAATCCTTGAGGGGACATCTTTTGAACTCGAATGTGACCAAACTTCGGTCTAACTTTGAGTTTCAAGCTCTTGGCACTTGCTTCACGTAAAGTGCCTTCTTGAGCTTGTAAACTTCCCCTTCTTCGTCTTTCTTCTCATAGCTGAGGGGATGTTCTACGTACACTTCTTCTGTGAGATCGCCGTTGAGGAAAGCGGATTTAACATCTGTATGATGAACTTTCCAATCCTCTTGCGCTAGGGGCACCCTCACCGTCTTGATTCGAGCAACTGGTGCAAACACCTCCTCAAGTCAACTCCTTGTACGTAGCCCTTTGCAACGAGTCTTGCCTTGTGCTTCATAATGGCACCCTTCGAGCCCTTCTTTAACTTGTAAACCCACTTCAAACCTATGGCCGTTTGGTTTGGAGGTCGGGTTACCAAAGTCCACGTGCCATTGCTCTCGATCGCCTTCATCTCCTCATCCATGACGTGCATCCAACTTGAACTTTTGCTCACCTCTACGAAGTTCGCTGGCTCCTCAACTCCGAGTAAACACAAATCGGAGAACTCGAGTGTAACTGGCTTTGCCTACTTGTAGACTTTCTTGAGGGGCTTGTAGCGACGAGGCTCGGAAGAATCCGTCGTGGCTTGCGAAGGGGGCGACACAAATTGTGTCGGCGTCGATGCACTTGAGGAAGACCGTTGAGTCTCGGGTGTGGTAGATGCCGGGTCATTGGCATCCGCGTCGTCGGCGTAGTCGTCGTAAGTGACCATCATCTTGATTGTCATCATCACTATGCGCCTCGTTGTCGATGTCGTTGCCGAGATCTCTACCCGTGTCTTGCGCGTTATTGTCGCTATCACCTTGCGACCCATGCGCGTCGTCGTTGGTGTCGGCACCATGATGATCAGTACCATTGTGGTCACCTTGGTTGGGTGTCTTGCCAACCACCTGGACGTCCTCCCTTGCATCATCATCAGTTGGAAATTCAACTGTGAATATGTTACTGTTTGGAGCATCGTCGGCTGCTGCGCTCCAATTCCACGCTTGGTTTTCTTCAAACACGACGTCGCGTGAAATCAGTAGACGCTTGGTTCGTGGATCGTAGAAGCGGTATGCCTTGGTGCCGGAACTCCTCTCGTATCCGATGAACACCATCTTGGTGCTACCATCAGCAAGCTTTGAGAGATGCGGCTTCGCCGTCTTCAGATGCGCCACGCACCCGAATGTCCGTAGATGAGACACATTCGGCTTACGTCCGTAAATTGCTTTATACGGAGTCTTGACGATCACCGCCTTCGTTGGAGCCCGACTGAGAAGATAGACCACCGTTGAGACAGCTTCTCCCCAAAAAGTCCCCGGCAAGTTCTTGCTCTGGAGTAAACTTCTCGCCATGTCAACGACGGTTCGGTTGTGCCTTTCAACAACCCTATTCTGCTGTGGCGTATAAGGTGCCGTGAGGAACCTTTTTATGCCAATCTTCTCACAGTAGTCGTTGAACTCATTTGACGTAAACACTCCGCCGTGATCTATCCGTAGAGCGTGAACCTTTAGCTTGTGTTCCATCTCCGTTGCAGCATTCAGCTTCTTGAACGCTTCAAACGCCTCATCTTTAGATCGTAGGAGAACGACCCACATGTATCTCGAGTAGTCATCTACCACAAGGAAGAAGTACTTCTTTCCTCCGTGAGTTGCTGGGGTGATAGGGCCACATAGATCACCATGGAGCAGCTCGAGTGCATCACTTGCACGATAGGTAGACTGAACGGCCTGCGGTGCTGTTTTCCAACCAAGCACCCGTCACATACTCGATCAACATGGTCGATAAACGGCATCCCAGATACCATCTCCATCTTCGACATCTTCTTCAAGGCATAGAAGTTAGCGTGTCCAAATCTAGCATGCCATAACCACGAATCATCATCACTCTTGGCGAGCCAACACTCCGGTTGAGATTGATCAAGGTTGAGGATATAGAGCCTGTTCCGCGTGCGATTCACACGCGCTAGCACGTTTCGGAGGTTGTCGAAGATCGTTGTCACTCCGTTCTCAATATCTACCTTGCATCTATTCTCATCAAGCTTCCCGATAGAGATGATGTTGTTGCGAAGCCGTGGGATGTAGTACACTCCGGTGAGTATGTGATGTTCTCCTGTGAGACCCTCGAAGAGGACAGAATCTTGCCCGCAAATCTCCACATTTGAACCATCACCAAACTTGACCGAGCCTTGCACATCATATTCTAGCTCGAGGAACTTCTCCTTGCACCCCGTCATGTGGTTACTGGCACCCGTGTCGAGATACCACGACACGTTCTGGCTCCCAGATAACTTTGGTGTTACCTTTTTTGCATGAAGTCGCACCTTCCGGTTTGGTTTCACAACCGCTGTTTGGACCAGATCACAAACTTCGGCCATCAGAAGACCTGGACGTTCGTCTTCCTGCTTTGCCAAATTTGCCTTAATCTCCCGCTTGTTAGGCTCTGGACAATCCTTCGCAAAGTGACCAATCTCGTTGTAGTTATAGCACTTGACCTCAGACATATCCAAGTTTCATGGCTTCCGCTCTTCAGATTGGTCTGCCTTACCACGACCTTGTGGCTTGCCTTTTCCTTTGCCTTTTCCAGTTTGTTCGCCGCTCTTCGCGTTGCTTGAGCCTTCGCCAACGTTGCGCCTTCCTTTGCTACTTGGGGACTCCCAATCTGCGCGCGAGTACATGAGTTGGTCATTACCTCTTCCTTTGCCTTTTCGACAGCCACGAGCATTCTCTTCCCATGTCCGCAAGCGTCCGATCACCTCCACTATGGTCATGTCGTCGATGTCATAAAGTTGATCGAGCGTGCCGACGATGTACGTGAATTTATCAGTCACCGAACTGAAAAACTTCTCCATAATCTCGGTCTCCTCGAGCTTTGCACCAAGCACGCGGATCTCTCCCACCAATGTAGTCAGACGCATGGCATAGTCGTTCACCGATTCAGTTTCCTCCATCTGCAACTTATGAAATTGGCGCTTCAGCACTTGTGCCCGAGCCTTGGTGACGCGATCTTCTTCGATCCTCATCTCTTTGAGTGCGTTCCACGCCTCTCTTGCTGTCTTGAACTCCGCCAATGTCATCAGCACGGAATCCGGCACAGACTGGGCTATGGCGGCCATGGCACCTTCGTCGCACTCCTCATCGACGTCGTCATCCATGATGGCCTCCCACACTCGAAGGGTTCGGAGAATGATCTTCATCTTCACCGCCCACACGCCGTAGTTGGTGTCGGTGAGCATCGGGTACTGGATGGGGATGTTGCGATGCGCCTGTACGTTGGCGCCGCCCTTTCCACCACCACTGGTTACTGACTTGCCGCCCTTCTTCACCTTGTCGTTGTTCTTGTTCTCCTTGGAACCGCCGTCGCCGGACTTGTTCCCCTTGGAACCACCGTTGCTGGACTTGACTGACTCAGCGTCGCTGTCCGTTATCGTAGATCGTCGAGACTCTGATACCAATTGTTGGCTTTTGATCGTTGCTAGACCAAATCCACTGAAGCAACCTGTACGTGCAAGGTAGCTAGACAAGCAAGCACACAGGCACCTTAATCGATGACCAGTAGCCACCGTAGATTAGCACACGTACACGTACGTGAAAGATAGCTTCAACTCAACTTGGCGAACTCAACAGGAAACGGATCGGTAGATTTATTTAATGGCTACAGGGGCGTGTCGCTCCTGGCTTTCTCTTTATTGCTTCCTTTTCGTTGTGATTTTCTGGTTGATCAGATTACACGGGGTACATGTATATATACTGCTAAGCTAGGCCTAACCCAAACGGAGGAGGTATAGGTATCCTACATGAATACGCATACACGGACACGGGATTAACTCTAGGGTCGCGCTAACTGCCACACGTGTGGCAGGAAGAGAGACGCACCACACGTCTCTAATGTAAACAGATTGCCATGTCATCGCATGCATGCATGCAAGAATTTTTTTTGATTTTCAGTTTTTAAAATGTTTTATCTCTTAAATGAAAAATCCGATTGAAAATCCGTTTTCACCATTAAATGCCTCGCGATGAAATCTTCGAAACTAGATCCCATGTTGATATGTTTTGATAAAAAAAAATTAGATTAAAAGTTGTCATGGCTATTGCATATGAATTGCCATGATGTTTACACTGAAGTTGCCATGATATGTTTCAGCTATTTTCTTCTACATTTAAAAGTAAATTTTGATATTTATAAAACGGGGAATTAAGAAACTAGACTTGCCATGAACCATAAACTAAAATTGCCATGATACATGCACGTAAAATTGCCATGGTTCATACAAAAAATAATTTTCATGGTCAAGGTACTGGAGTTGCCATCATCAAAATACTAAAATTGCCATGATCTACAAACTAAAATTGCCACATGGCAACTTTAGTTTAAGCCCTATGGCAATTGCAGTGTAAACATCGTGGCAACTTCTGGCAAAAAAAAAAATTCGTCGAAACATATCAACATGGGGTCTAGTTTTGAAGATCTCGTCGAGACGGATTTAATGGTGAAAACGAATTTTTAGTTCGCTTTTTTATTTAGGAGATACAACATTTTTAAGCCGAAAATCAAAAAAAATCTGCTAATGTCATCTATTCATATTTGGCAAAATAAGGCGTGTGGGCGATGTGCAAACGCCCACACGTGTGGGCGTTGACATTTCCGTAACTCTAACATTCCTCTTCCCCAGGCGGCGGCAGAGCTACGTTGACCTCCTATGCGTGTCTTCTTTCTCCTTTACTTTCTCGTGTGACCTCCTGTGTGTGTTGATTCAGTGCTTGATCTAACACGTAGCCCACCTCGCTGCTGCATGCGCGCACATCAACGCCGATGGCTGGCCGGTCCATTCGGTCTGGCCCGGGCTTCGCCGTCGCCGGTCCGGTCCCTAAAAGTAAAAGTAGGACCGCTCGGTTGCTCGGTCCGGACCGCCGGCGATCAATCCAAACGACGGCTCGGTCAAGGACCGGACAGGATCGGACCGTGTCCACCCTGAGCTACCGCAAGTACTTCGAGAAACAAATTTTAGTGCTATTTCGGCGAGCCAAATCTGTGGTCAGGGTATCTCTCCACGAAAAGTGAAAACCGTATGAATGGATTATCTGTGTCGTAATTTGATTTACTTTTACTGGTATTGAAAGGCCGGTGGTGTTTGGTTGCCACGATAGCTGCAGAGAATGAGTTGAGGGCAGCCACGTGACCGTATACAGTGTATGTAGTGTACACAGCATGCAAATCATGTCAGATGGTTGATTAAGGAATGAACAGTGAACGACGGAATGGCTTGTTAGACTGATGACCTAGTGTCAACTCTGCTGCTACCTGGTCAGTTATCCTGTGGCTACAACATTGGCTCATAGAAACAATTGGTCTAGTAACAGGAGTAGTCATCACTTGTAGTGATCCTAGGATATACAGGCTTGCGGACACAGCCAACATAGAAACAATTTTTTTGTCACAATGCACAAAGATAAGAAACCTTTTGATTACAACAAAGCCCGTCATACATGCTATGGCGGCAATGCACAAAGATACAAGCGTCAAATTGCATACAAGAAAAGATAAAAGAACGAAAGAAGGAAGGCAAGCAAGAAAGCATGTACTATTGCAGTGGCTCCAGCTTGAAGACTGGCTGCTTATAATGACAATCAACAAGTTTCTTCAGGTGCACACGTTGTTCCTCGCTGTAGGAACCCTTAAGCCAGACTGTCTTGAGACAGCACATATGCGTAAGCCCATCATGTCACCCAGAAACCCGGAAGAATGAACCTTCATAGCACTGGATTATCAGCACCTCAGCATAGCTGATTATGTTAACTCCAACAGTTACCTCTAACTTGGAGCTGCAGTCTATCTTGACGACCCGAGGATGGAAACAATCAGACCAGTCGCCGTACTGGAATTCACTCGAGCTAAAATTTAGCACTTTGTCTCCTTGCACCTTGATGCAGAGACGATTTAGGATATCACGACGGGGCAATTTGTCTTTCAAGAATAAATGGATGTCGTCTGGGCTTGTAATAGTCATCTCAAGATCCAACTTTCTGAGATTGACGAGAACCTTCATAGTGACTTCTGGCAATCTCGTTATAGGCCCGTACAGCTTAAGGCTCTTCAGGGTCTTGGGTGGCTTGAAGCTATCGTCAAGGCAGTCCTCATCGAATCGCACTGACAAGGATTCCAGATGGCAATTCTTATCCGAGAGGGCAGAACATAGCAGCGGCCAGTTTTTCT
>NC_041383.1:818048402-818053219 GCF_002162155.2 Triticum dicoccoides | reverse complement strand
TGCCCACCTCGTATTGTACAGCTCTGCCGGGCATACGTATACCGCGCGCATGAAAAAAAAAGTACCCATGATCTGGGCCCGCCCCCATCTTCTCGCCCGCCCATCTAGTCGCCCGCCCGCTAATCACGGTATTTCCAGAGTTGGCGATCGCCGCCGCAGCGGATCGCCGCCGTCCGAACCCCGTGCGAGGCCACCCTCGCCGTCCCAACGTCGCCCGTCGCCGCCCTCGGCGTCTGGACGTCGCCCGCCGCCGCCCCCGTCGCCGCATCTCACCGTCCCAACTTCACCCGTCGCCGCATCTCACCGTCCCAACGTCGCCCGTCGCCGCATCTCACCGTCGTCCGACGACGCGGACGTGAAGGGCCCGACGTCTGACGCTGCCCTCGCCGCCCGAACCCCGTCCGACACCGCCCTCGCCGTCGCAACGTCGTCCGTCGCCACATCTAACCGTCGCCGTTGTACGCCGGGGACGTGAAGGGCCCGACGTCTGACGCTGCCTCCGCAGCACTGTCGTCGAACGTCGTCGACGTCTACACCGCAGGCCAAGGTTTGTCATGCCCGTCATCTAAACCTAGCGGGATAGATATAGGTTTCGCGTGAGGAATACATGCATGCAAACTCATTTTTTTATTTTTCTTTTTTTGCAAATAAGTTGCGTTGGGCACTAAATTCGTTTACAGTACATGAACGAGTAATTACACAGTTGATGCAGACTGGTCATTCGTTTGTGCTGCCCGTAACTGCGCATGCGTGGTGTTGTGTGTTTTCTACTGGATAATAGATGTAGTAATGAGCTGGAATGAAAGTAGTAATAGCAGTACTAAAAAAATTGTTTTTCTGGAGGGTAGGCTTGAGCCTGTTTAAGCCTGTCTAGTAGACTCGCCGCTGGATAGAAGTGAGGGCTAGTTCATGCATGTACGGATTTAGGGTTTAGGGTTCATCAAAACCTCCCGCCGCAGCGCCTCCTCTACGGACTAGGGCATGATTTACAGAACTAGCGTTGCTTTGGGCATGATGCATTGTACTAAACCTAACACACGATGTTTTGCAGTTCTGTGAGTTAGGCGTGTTGACATGGACGAAGAATCTGCATTCGGGAGGGACGAGAATGGTACTGATAAGGTGACTAAGACCAATAACGATAACTTGAACGAAGATGATGACAGCAGCGACAACGATTCCATCTCGTCATATGATATCTTACCTCCGGAGGATTTTGATAATAATGAACATGGCGCAAATAGCGAAAACGTAAGTGTCGTATATTTTTTTATTTTTGAAATTGCAAAGTATGGCATGGCTAACTGTATATCTTTGTGTACAAATTTCCAAGAAGATGTGGATGTTGACAATGTGCAACATAGTTGGCAGGAATCATTTGCAGATAACTTGAGCCAGGTTAGTTGATAGATGTTGTACATGGATCAATAGTATGATTTAAATGATAATAATTTGACATATATATTTTGAAATGAATGTTGTAGGAGGAGTCAGATGGTCCGAGCGTTGATCACGATGAGGGAGAGATCGATATTGAGGAGGCTCAAAGGCAGCAGAAGATGCTTGAGATACATTGGAAGGTCATGGCTATGACCTTTCGGTCGCAAGGGGATGCATACATATTCTACAACAATCACGCCAGAGAACACGGGTTTAGCATAAGGAAACAGAAGGTGAAACGAGGTGCTTCGGGAATGATCCGGTACCGGCGGTTTCTTTGCTCCAGGGCTGGGAGAAGGCAGAGCAAGTTCATAACCATGGAGGGCCGCAAGCGCAGGCTTAGACCGGAGACTCGTTGTGACTGCGGTGCACATATGGTGGTGAAGCTGGACAGAGAACGTGGCGTTTGGTTCGTCGCATCATTCGTGGATGATCACAACCACGCGATGGCTCGGCCCGACGAGGTTTGTTTTTTATGGTCACACAGACGGATTGGAGATGGGCAGAGGGCTGAGATATTGGCCATGGAAGCGGCCGGGATAAGAAAGCATATTATAATGGACAACTTCATCAGCAGATACGGTTCGTACGATAAGTGCGGGCTTATCAGGAGGGACATTTACAATCTTTGTTGCAGAGAAAAAATGAGGCTCATTGCAAAGGGTGATGCAGAGACGGCAGTTGGCATTATGAGTAGTAGGAAGGAGAAGGACCCTGAGTTTTTTTTTGAGTATGTGCGTGACAAGGAAGGGCGACTGAAGAGTATGTTCTGGTGCGATGCACAGTCGCGGAGGGACTATCAGGACTACGGAGATGTGGTCGTGTTTGATAGCACGTATAAGATGAACAGATACGGTATGCCGTTCGTCCCCTTTGTAGGAGTTAACAACCACCGTTGCACCACAGTGTTTGGTTGTGCCATCATTGCTGACGAGACGGAAGGGACATACGTGTGGCTGCTGCAGACATTTATGAAGGCAAACTGTCAGGTGAAGCCAAAGTCAATAATCACAGACGGTGACGCTGCAATGATCCGGGCTATTCGGACCGTCCTTTCAGATGTTTTCCATCGTCTTTGTTCGTGGCATATCGAGAAAAATATGCAGAGGCACCTGCATTACAAGTCACTGGATGAGTTCAGATCGCTCCTGTACTATGCCACCTCTCAAGCAAACTTTGAGCAGAGATGGAAAGCTTTCTATGATAAGTGGAAGACGGATAGAACTGAAGAGTGGCTTGACAGGATGTACAGGAAGAGGAGACTGTGGGCAGCTTCATATCTTTCCGATGGTTTTTTTCTTGGTATGCGAAGTAACCAGAGGAGTGAAAGCCTCAACTCCTGCCTTCACCTTCACCTGGACTACGGTATGACAATTGTTGATTTGGTGGTGCATTATGAGAACTGTATAGTTCGCCTGCGTGAGAACGAGGCGTACGATGACTGCGAGGCATTCCAGAAGGAACCACCGTCTGTTACTGAATATAAAGTCCTTGAGGAGCATGCCGCCAAAGTATTCACACCTGCTAATTTCTACATCTTGCAAGATGATTTGCATAAGATGGGTTAGCTGGAGATATTTGAGACGCTCGTGGGAATTGGGCGTGAGACATTCATTGTGACATGGAAGGATAACCACAAGTTTAGGTATAATGTTGTTTATGAACCAGGTAACTCAGAAGAAACTATTACATGCAGTTGTCTTAGGATGGTTCGGAAAGGGCTGCCATGCAAACACATTCTGTTTGTTCTCCATCATCTGAATTTAACTGAAATACCAAAGTGTTGTGTCCTTCATCGGTTGTCCAAACATGCAAGAGATGGGTTGCCTGTGCAGAGGAAGAGTGATATGTTTGGATGGGGTTGGTCAGGGCCATTGGAGAGAGAACGGTATAGTGCAATATCCATTAAAACCGCACAAGCTGCTCATGTTGCAGCAAATGATCCCTTCTTGTTCGATGAGTTGATGAAGTGTCTAGACAACATAATAGCACAGAAAAAGATTTCAGAGGAGGAACTTATAGGAAGTAGAAGGTATGCTATGCTGAAGAAGGAGGCAAGTCAAGTGCAACAAGTTGAGCCTGGTATTGGTGATCCTCAGAAAGTTTCGACGAAGGGTGCACCTAAGAAGGGGCGGTCAAAGGGGGGCCCCGGCGTTACAAAGAATGGTAGGCCAAAAGATTTTACAGAGAAGAAAAGTGGTCCTTTGTGCAGTTTGTGTAGTCAAGCAGGTCATAATAAGGCTACATGTCATTTGAACGAGAAGTAAGATGTTATCTTCTTATTGTTGTTATGTTCCTACTTTGATTTTAGCAACTATATTTGCTCACCAATTCTTTATGTTTTGTTCAGGAACTGGGCGTAGGTACAGATGCAGGTTGGTTTCTACGAAGAATAAAAGTGGTCGCACGAACCTTTGTCGTTTTTTATTCGTACGTGTCTGCAAGAAAACTTGATAAGTTATTTGTTTGTGTTTTGATAAAAGATATATGTAATAAATTTGGAGATGACATTGCATATGTTATACTACCTGGGCATCATGATGATTATGTTTGCTGTTTGCTACCTGGGCATATATATTGTACTGATGATGATTTTGTTTGATGTTGTTTCTGGCCGCTACTTTCTGCCAAAATAATTGAAAAAGTGAAGTTTTTAAAAAAAATGCCCGACCACCGCTGCTGGGCCCATAGTAGCTTACGGAAGCTACCCAAATCAAGCCTAAAGGCGACTCGGGCGGCCGATCGAGCCCACTAGCGGGCCCAGTAGCGGGGTCCAACAGGGCGCACGGGGATAATAAGAGAGGAGTTCGAAAGGGGGGGCGGAGGCAGCTATTTAAGCCGCTCCTGGCGCCCCCCCGCTTCCGAGGTGGGACTAAAACTAGGGCGCTGCCCCGCGCGGGCGAGGGGAGGGGGCGTGGGCCGGGGGAGGGGCGAGGGGAGGGGGGCTTGGGCCGGGGGAGGAGCCCCACGCGGGCGAGGGGAGAGGCCGTGGGCCGGGGAAGGAGCCCCGCGCGGGCGAGGGAGGGCCAGCACGTTTTTTTATATATTTTTTCTTTTTCTTTTTCTTTACTTATTTCAATTTGCTGAACTTTTTATAAAATACGTGAACTATATTTGAAAAAACTATTTTTATTTTTCTTGAACTATTTTGTATTTCCTGAACTAGTTATAAAATTTCATTAACTAATTCAAATCCGTGAACTTTCAATGAAAGAAAAAGAAAAAGAAAAAGAAAAAACGAACCAGAAAAAAAATTAAAAAAACGTGCTGGCCCTCCCTCGCCCGCGCGGGGCTCCTCCCCCGGCCCACGGCCTCTCCCCGCGCCCCTCCCGCGGCCCACGCCCCCTCCCCCTCGCCCGCGCGGGGCAGCGCCCAAG
>NC_041383.1:818045145-818048392 GCF_002162155.2 Triticum dicoccoides | reverse complement strand
CGGCTTAAATAGCTGCCTCCGCCCCCCCTTTCGAACTCCTCTCGTATTATCCCCGTGCGCCCCGTTGGACCCCGCTGCTGGGCCCGCTAGTGCGCTCGATCGGCCGCCCGAGTCGCCTCTGGGCTTGATTTGGGTAGCTTCCGTAAGCTACTATGGGCCCAGCAGCGGTGGTCGGGCATTTTTTTAAAAAAAACTTCACTTTATTTTGGCAGAAAATAGCGGCTGCAAACAACAGCCCGCACTGACCACATCACATTTATTTAGTTGCGACAAATGGCAAACAGTGCATAATACAAAGTGCGTACATAACATGTTCAAAAATCATCACCCACGATGCTGCAAGTAAGAGTGATATTGTAGCAGACCACATCACATTTATTTAGTTGCGAAACATGCTAAACTATGCCACAGATAAGAGTAATATTGTAGCAAATACCAAGCACTGCAAATACATAGATGTCTTAATATGTAAATTGTATCAAGATACCGACAACGGCACATTTATTTAGTGGAGATAATAGCCAACACCCCATCCTCCTACTCATTTGGTCTCCATGATCTTGAGGATCTTCTCTTTCACTATTTCCTTCGTGTTGCACTCTGAACAAAGTATTTCAGTTAGAATGCGTCCCCTTGAAGCATTAACCTCATCTTGATCGAACTCAAATGCCCAACCATCTCCGTCCCAGTGTTGCACGCATTTCACCACGAAAAGACCACAAGAGACTCTGCAAGAAACCACAAGTCAGTTATTGATGGATCATACAAGTACATACTAATTCAACATTTGCAACATACCCGTCTTTTTGTGACGGCATATTGTACTCCCTTATTGGCCAGGAAGATACATCATGATGATCCGTTTCAATAAGAGCATTCACCTCCTTTGTATCAATAGCTATCTCTGCCCTCTGAAATAAAGTTGACAAATCCATATGAAGTACTTTTCGAAGAAATATATATTGTTTTATGTAACGTTGTAAGCTTACCAGCTTAGCAATCTTTGCAAGAACTCTTTTGCTGCATTTACCGGTAGAGTTTAATACTTGAAACTCTTTTTTCTTGTTGTGCATAAGAACTGTTATCCAATGATTTTCTTCCACATGAAAAGGAAAGTATGCCTACAACAAAGTTTATTCATGTTGGTGTACACACAGATATACTACGAATGATCATACTAAACTGAAGTACCTTATCTTTGATGAAATACTCTTCAGTAACTCTAGACACCATTTTAGTTTGGTTTGTGATATGATCCATAAAATGCCTCTTAGAGTTGACAACCTTTCCATCAGCACGAAGAATAAGCCAGTGGGACACCCAAGATGATAATATGTGACGGTCAGCACGAGGATTATGGGTCTGCATATGGTTGCAATAACAATTGATGACCTACAAAATAACATAACAGCAATACGCCTATTAGATAATTTATATGCAAATGACATGTCCAACTTAATAACTTATTGCTAATACTTACACCTCCATGCAACCATTTTTTCGAAATGATGGCTTCAAGCATATGAGGTGTACATGTTTCCCCACCAATTCCCGTCATGTGCATGACAGTTTTCCTGCGAAGCTTCTCCGAGTCTGCCAGTGTCCGGATATAAATCTTTGCGGCCTCTATGTGATCCTCATTAATGTAATCAGTATTAATCATAGCAGCTCTTATACCAAACAGACCTAAAATAGTAAGAAACAATGAGTTAATAAAGTGTGCATGCAAGGACAGAAGTATGTTGCTACAATAATCTACTTAGCACTTACTTTTCTTTGCACGTTTACGTCCACCGTTCTGCTGGTAAGGTGAAAGGCAATATTTTGACTGTTTCCTCTTGCGTTTCCCATCATTCTCCTTCCCATCATTCTCCTTCCCATCATTCTCCTTCTCATCAGTCTCCTTCCCATCACTCTCCTGAGTGCCACTTTCTATCGCATTTTTAATACGGGTGTTCAGACTATCCATACTAAACTCCTCAGATTTATCGGCGCTAGACCCGTCTGACACTTCATTCATATTCTTGGGGGTTGAAGTAAAAGGTGGAAATTCATTCGTGGCTACCGTCTCAAGAGATGGGTCGGGTGAATTACCGTTGTCATAAATAACGAAGGGGTGGCCTTCATCTCCTGTACCAGGTGTGTTGTGATGCACACCTTTATCACGCGCCAATTTCTTCCCGTTCCCGGTGGTGAAGGATGCATCCACCCTGTTGTCCATGTCTTCTTTTGCGGGAGTTGATTTTACATCTGTCCAATATTTTGATTTATATTTTGATGGACCATACTTCCCCATCCACGCTTCACTATGCTCCACAAACTCAATGTCATCACGAAACCCCCTGAAGGCAAGACCTTCCTTCTCTAGCTTCTGCACTACAATCTGCAATGACACATCGAAATTATTTATTACATGCATAAATTATCAATAATCCCATGCAAACTGAAATACACATCAGTATTTACCTCAGCACATTTTTCAGGGAGCAGTCTAATTTCTTTTTGCATAGCTTTGATGCATTTCATCACTTGATCTAATGTAGTATCCCTGCTGGAAGAAGCCTCGTCTCTATTATCTTTCATTCTTTGGGCACGATCTGTTCCATCTTCTTGCTCTAATTCTTCCTCTGCCTTTCTTCCTTGCTGAGCAATTAATGTCTGTCTGTACTTCTCACTTATCACGTCATCAATCTGTTACATATTAAAACAATATAAATTTCTCAACACATAAATAGCAACATAATTGCATGCAGTTGGAACCATTAAAACTTACCGTCCCATTACCACGGCCGTATGCCGTGTCGTACGCGTCACGCTTCATAGCCTCATCTTCTGACCAATTGACCATCAACGGATACTCATGAGCTAGTGGATCAAATGCCTCTTCATCCAGTGGCTGCACTTTCTCCCAAAACATGTACTGCACAAACATGAAGTATATCAGCAAATTCTTTTCACAAACTTTAGTTTCAAATAAACAAATATAACATAAGGTTTACCTGTATGAGGGCAAGGTTTCCGATCGGCCAAGTAAATTTTTCAAGATCTGACAAGGTCTTTGTGATGCCTTCCACGCAAACGCGTAAAGTAAATGCGTTCCAATTATATGATTTGATGGCCTCCACATCATGCACTAACTTGTAGTAAGCATTAGGAACTTCTCTGGTGGACTGCGGTGCAAGAACCGTGCCCAGAAGAACCAGAACAATTCTACGGAGGAAATCATCATCGTACGTGCCACTGGCAA
>NC_041383.1:818041997-818042869 GCF_002162155.2 Triticum dicoccoides | reverse complement strand
TCGGCTGGAGTCGGCTATAGCCGGGACACCTTCGAGGGCCACTCCCTCCCCGCCACGTCAGCAATAGGTGGGGGTTAGATCCGGCTATTAACTATGCGGGTGGGTTAGGGTGGGTGACGAGGGCATACGGCGGCGGGCGTGCCAGGTGCTAATAACGATAGATTCGGTCAGGCCCGCGTCTCCTGTGTCTCTACTGCCGTCCGCAATGATTGGGCCGGGCCCCAGACGACACGGCGATTCGCGTCGGCGTGCTGCACTTCAAATTTAGTCCCACCTCGGCCGTCGAAGGATGTCCCGACCAGTTTATATAGCCGTCTCCGGTAGTCCATGCATGGTCATATATTATATTATGATATGGCTCTACATAACTGCCAGGTAGTACACTGTCTCGCAGTGAACTGCCGGGCAGTTAGGTAAAGTCACATCACAATATTAAATATGATTTATTTTATTTTTTTAAATACAAACAGAAAACAATTTTTTTTAAAATATGGTTCCCAAATAATTTATTTTTTGTACTTCGTCAAACCTCGTGACACTTTTTCCACAAGTTGCCATCACCATCCACAGCACCCACGCCAACTCGTGTATTTTTCCGACGCTCCACGCATTTTCTAAGGTTTTCCAGGTCCAAAATCGCAAAAACACTGCCCGGACGTGACGCAACGTCCGTTTTGTGTCCGTTTTCGTTCCAACCTTGCGTGGGGGCCTACGTTGGCCGTGCCCACACGTACGCACACTTTGGTGCAGTTGCATGCATGCGATCACGTAGCCCCAGTGCAACCAGCTACTTGTCGGTCTGCCGGGGAGGGGGTTCCCAACTACGGTTTTTTTTTACCCCGTCAAACCTCGCGACACTTTTTCCACAAGTT
>NC_041383.1:818039923-818041644 GCF_002162155.2 Triticum dicoccoides | reverse complement strand
AAAACACTGCCCGGACGTGATGCAACGTCCGTTTTGTGTCCGTTTTCGTTCCAACCTTGCGTGGGGGCCTACGTTGGCCGTGCCCACACGTACACACACTTTGGTGCAGTTGCATGCATGCGATCACGTAGCCCCAGTGCAACCAGCTACTTGTCGGTCTGCCGGGGAGGGGGTTCCCAACTACGGGTTTTTTTCTACTCCGTCAAACCTCGCGACACTTTTTCCACAAGTTGCCATTACCATCCACAACACCCACGCCAACTCGCGTATTTTTTTGACGCTCCACGCATTTTCTGGGGTTTTTAAGGAAAAAGTACCCTACACTGATGTTCGAACGTGACGCGACGTGTCTTTCCTCTCTGTTTTTGTCCATATCGTGCGTGCAGGACGTACTCTCATACTAAGCGTTTTTAGCAAGTATTTATGTACAAACGCATCATCAAATCAAAACTCTCGAATGAAATGGACAAAATTAATTTCACTCAAATTTCATTCAACATAGATAAAATATTTTACATACTCGGGCTAACTCAACGATTAAAAGTTCACCACATAAAGTCTACTACTTAGGCTTACAACGACATAACCAAATTAAATAAAAAACACAAAAAAACTACTCGTCGTCGCTATTGACGAGGTCAATGACGGCCGGGCCGTCGCCGCCGTCATCGTCGCTGCTGGACCGGTTCGCGAGGTCGTCCCAGTCTGTCGGATCGTCGTCGGAATCCTCCTCCTCCGCCGCCGCCGGCACGTGCTGCCACTCCGGCGCCACCATCGCCGCCTGCTGCGCCGCCATCGCCGCCTGCTGCGCCGCCTCGGCCGCCTGGATTGCGTCCGCAATCTGGGCGGCCTCCATCGCCTCCGCCGCCGCCGCTGCAGCCTCCGACGCCCGTAGGGCGACGTGGTACCCCGGCGTGTCATCCGGATCACCGTCCTCGCGGAGGATGACCTGCTCCGGCGGCAACTCGATCCCCGGCGGCAAGGGAGGGGCTGCCGGCGCGGGCGCCCGTGCCGGGTACACACCATGGCCGCCGCCACGTCTGCGGCGATATTGCGGTGGAGGCGGTGCGCGAAGACGGCCGCTGCGGCCCGTCAGATCGGGGGTCTCGCCGGCCGCGGCAAGGCGGAAGGCCACCATCACCTCCCAATAGTCCTTCCCGCGCCAAAACCGCTTTCGGCCTTCGATGTTGTGCCGGCCGCCGCTGTGGTTGCGGAGCTCCTCCTCCGTCACGCCGGGACCCAACGTCGCAAAGCCCTCCGCGTCGATCTTCCAGTTGCGCGGTAGACGGCAGCCCGGCGGCACGGGGAGGCAGTAGTGGTGGAGCTCCTCCGTCTCCGGCCCTCCGATGCTCGTCGGCCATGCGCCGGGGGCGTCGGCGGCGGCGCCGCCACCGGTGCTGCTGCTGCCGCCGAAGAAAGCCATCGGGTGCGGGAGGTGGCGTGGAGGTGGAGGGTGCGGGAGGTGCGGGAGGTGGCGGAAGAAAGCCATCGGGCCGGTGCCGTTTTATAGCGGGGGGAGGGAGGGAGGCGGGCAGGCGGCGCCGTGGTTATTAACGCCGGCGCGTTAATGCGCGTGGCAGGCGAGGCGGCGTTTGACCGTCGGGCGAAGCGAACAGCGCGTCGGGAGGGGGCAGGCCAGGCGGCGGGCCGGTCGGGTGGCAGCATCGGCGTGGCAGCCGAGGAGCCGACAGCGACGGCAGGCGTCAGCGGTCGCGCGGCAG
>NC_041383.1:818032473-818039705 GCF_002162155.2 Triticum dicoccoides | reverse complement strand
GAACCGCCTGCGTGCATGCGCGCCTCGGGCGCCGTGATTGGCGGCCGACACGCCACACGACGGGTGTGGGATTGCGTGGGGCCGGCGGGCGTGGGGGTGGGGCCGGCGCGGCGCCACCGACAACGCGTTGACTGCGAGCGGCCGCTTTAATTTTTTTCCCTCCCGGGCGGGCGGCCGGCCTGTATTCATATACGTATACCTCCGTCTGTTTTTTTTTTGCGGGCGGGCGGGCCGGCGGGGCAATCTTATGCCCATCCTACCCTTTGTTATGAAGGGGTATTGGGCAATCTCAGCCCTCCTTGTGTTACAGGGGGTCTACCGAAGCGGAAGTGTTTTCTTATTGATGCCGCACACTCTGAGCTTGAGCAATTGGGTTAGTTTTGAGAGCTGCTTCAGAAAGGCCACCCCACCTGATGCATTGACATTCACCACACCAACAGTATGCAAGGCCGCAAGTTTAACAATCCCTACAGGGACCCCAACACCACCATTATGATGTTGGGCCTCTTTCTTTGGTTTCGACCCATACAAGCTCCAGGTATGTGCCAATCTCCGCACCTTTGGCACCATTGGCCTGTGCTGGGCTTCTTGTGATGTTGTTGCCTGTGCTGGGCTCAATTTTCAGTGCATTTTGGTACTGCTGGCGGCCCTGAAGATATGCTGCTATCACGGCCATCTAGTTCTTCTGATGTTGTTTCTGGTAGTTGGTTTGTCACCACATCACCATCTTCTGTTGATGCGGATTTCCAATCTTCACCTGGCAATACAATGGCACCAGCACGTATGTATTGCAGCTTATGCAGCTTGACAATAGCAGATGGCAACTTGACTATGGAGGTCAATCTTACATCAAGAGTCTGTAACTGCCTCAGCCCTCCCAATGTATCCGGTACATGACTAATTTCCCTACATCCCCGTAGGGAGATGAACTTGAGGCTCAACAACTTCACAAAGATCTGCTCAATATCTTCATTTGTTAGAGTTACCATGCCTTCTAGGTCCAGCACTCGGAGCCGCTTCATCTTGCCGGAGATAAAGAATGAATACCATTTCCCAAATATTGTCAAAGACCGCAGCCGTGCGAAGTCGATGCTCTCAAATGCAATCTGGTCCCTGTGCCAGTCTGCCATTATGGTCAGGTGCTTTCCTGCACGTTGCGTGCTTGAACTGCGACGCCCATCCAATGCAAAAACAAGATTATCCTCCATTGGCCGCGAGATGATGTATTCACGAAAGAAACCATTGACTTGACATATTACGAGTTTTAAATAGCGCGCTAAGCATCTTAGCGCCGGACCTCTTTCAAATGCTATAGCGTGCTATAGCGGAGCTATAGCGCGCTATTTAAAATGGTTTATTCATTTGTTTGGACCAAAATCTCTTAGCGCAAGACCTTTTGTAAACGCTATAGCGGGCTATAGCGGAGCTATAGCGGGCTATTTGAAACAGATTATTGCCTGACTTGTTGCTTGCTGGATTATACTCAATTTAACAAGCTCAGAAAAGCGCGTTTGCGCATTCTCCCTTGCAGTACAACCAGGTGCGTCCCTTGAGTAACCCTCGGCGATCCATCTCCTCACTAAACGGCCTCGCCTAATTTTGCTGCTTGCAGAGAAGACAGACAGGTAGTAGATACATGGCTTTACCAAATCTGAACACGCATCAAAATAGGAATGCATCCAAGATAATAGACCGCTCAAACTATGGAATTGAGGGTCGGTCTCCAATTTGAACATAAAGTCATCATTCATATGCTCCAAGAATGAGGGGGGGACTTCGGTTATTGCAGACACTACTTTCGGAAACCCACCACATTTCGCCATAAGTTTTGCAAGGTCCACCTTTCCCTTTAGACGACCCAGCTCGTTATGACGAATAAGCTGTAATGCAAAGAATATTTGGATTATAAAATTCATAATAAGCCTATTTGGACTTGATACTGTATGTTTAACTATAAAATATTCTATTGTTGAACTTTAGATCAGGCCTTTATGGCAGACACAAATTTGAACAATAAATTTCCATAAAAAACTATGCAATCTCTGATTGGACTAAACAAAGAACTACAAAGGAATGGATTGGATGTAAGAACAGAAAACAAAAAAACAAATGAATGGATTGGACTGAGCATCAAGAACAAGGATTGAAACACTTGTACGTCTTGGTTCTCCTACTCCAGTTCTGATCGATGAAGGTTGGCCAGCCTCGCCCTAGTCGGGGAGCATGTGTGTTTTTTTTGCTCGACTCCTGGCCGGCTGTACAGGCCCACTCTGACGTGTTCCTCTCCGGGGCAAAGATTTGCGACGCCGATCACGGCCTCCGGTGTCTTTTGCTCCAAATCTATGACTTCCTGGCCACTACTTCTAAAAGCTACTGGGCTTCAGCAAGTTTGCTCAGCCGAGATAGGGCAAACCGCCGGTGGATGTAGGAGGAAGAAGACTTTGACACTCCCAAAGATTTGGATGGATTTTTCATTTTCCTTAAGGGTGTTTTTTAAGGTTTTGTGCTACTTAATGTATGGTCTTTGTCCTTAAAGGAAAAAGTATTGTTTTTTTCCTTTCTTAGCTATGGGACACTTGCTATGATCTTGCAATGGCATATGTGGGTGGCATCCATCTTTAGGGAGGGTTGAGATCGAAGGACACTCTAGGTGGTTCAAAATTTGCAACGCTTATCCTCAAATTTTGTTCTCTCTTTTCATGAAGATGATGGGGGAGAGCGTCGTGACTCTAGGGATTCCTAATCCCAAACTAGATTGAAATGGACGTTGTATAAAATTAGATCATGTCAGACCTCCGGTAGTGAGGGTACCATATCAAGTATCATGTATGTCGACTAAGCAATTTGGCTGATGGGGCATACAATTGAATGACAAAGAGATGGTTCGGCATCATATCATGATAACATATCATAATCAATTATGTGTTATGTAAAATAATAAATGAGATGATCTAAGATACTAACATATAAAGATAGTACCATACATTAGCATCATATGATACTCCCCACTATGAACAATGTATGCGGGATGCAACCCATAATTTGTAGAGACTACCATTAAGTGTAAGCACCAAGATTTTCCCTTTTAACAATCTTCTCTTTTCTAGAATTGTATATTTTAGTGCCAAGTCCTTGATCTTATAGAAAATTATGGGAGCTGCCGAAAGTTGATCTGTAGCTCCCTAACAAAGAGCATCGCATTGTATAGTCCGTGTATGTCTTATTTCTATCGACCTATAGTTTTGGACAGCCTGCTTGTTGACTTTAAATAAACATGTTCGAAACATACGATGTATCCACATATTGTTTTCGACAACCTGCTTGTGGATTTTACATAGACACATTGAACACATATGATATAAATTGCATGATTAAGTTTTTTAAGATTAATATGATAAAACATATTAATGGGTTATCTTAAACGTAGCCCAAAGTAGGATATGATGCATCATATTTCTTGTAATTTTGCAGGTACAATGTTTAACATGGCTATGAATTATTCCAAGCAATTTTGAGGCATGATTTGTAATTAAGTTGTCTTATTAATTGTTGTAGATATATGATGATATATATAAATCAGCTGGGTATGTTGATACATGTACCACAATTTGAGCTTGCGCGGCTATCTTCAATGCTTTTGGGTACTGAACCAGCAGCAACCGTATTAGAATTTCTTAGATATACATGTTGAATTCAAATTCGAGACAATTATACCAAATTTTAGTACAATTCGAGACACCATAGTGCCCTAATTGCATAGTCTATCTATATGTATATAGTAAAGGTATTTTTTTATATAATACAGGTTGATATGTGTAATAAAGGAAATAACATGCTGGTTGGTCCAACACTGGGCAGTTCACTGATGGACAAGAACATGTTTCCTTTTCAAGCCTCCAATTCTCTGTAATTTCAACAACATCAAGGCTATGTCGATGTACTTAGACAAGGTTGTGAATGTTGATCAAGGTTCCATGGATGGCGATGGCTCAGGCCGCAGAGCATGTGACACGGGTATACTAGAGGTATATTTCAACCATGAAGGTTATGAGATGCTTGTGCAAACCGATGATAGGGTTGGCAGGGCTATGGGAGAGGACATGGCTACACATGTTTCGGGAGTATTTAACCAAAAACTACCACATTTCACGAAAACGTGTCGAAAAACTACCACTTTACGATTTTGTGCGAAAAACTACCACTTTTTTCCTAATCTGTGGCAAAAAACTACCAAGTCGCGAAATCGCTCGCTTCGCCCGCGCTAAGCACAAATCTGACCGCTTGGGCCCACAAACCAGGTGCCACCGTGGCCATCCTTCGCACCGGAGTTCACGGAAGCTTCCCCGCTCTCCGGCCGCCGCCAGCACGCCATGCTCCCGCTCGCCGCCGCAAGGGCCTGCCTTTCCTCCCCGCCGCCACCGCCGAGACCCCAAACCCGAGCGGCGCCTCTCTCCCCCCTTCACCGTCGCCGCTCCACCACCACGCTGCCCAGACCCGCCAGGATCCCCCTCCTCCGCCCGCTCGGGGCCGCCGTGGGCACCGGCGCGCCAAGCACGTCCTCGCGGCCTGTGAGGGACCGCGTGATGCTGGGCCAGATGCTGGGCACGCTGTCGCCGTCCTACCTACGCTGGGTGGTCACGGCCGAGGAGCTCCGCGGCCGCCGGTGAAGGGCGTGAGGCATGCGGCTCTGGCGGCTCCAACGCCGACCCGTGTCCAACAGTGGTCGTGGGGTTGCCGGAGGTGCATCCTAGCGGCGTCTGCAGCGAGCGGAGCGGCGGCCGGTGCTCGGCCTTGGGGGGTGGGTGGGTTAGCGGCTGGCTGAGGGGCTTGCTAGCCTCCTGGGAGGGTCAGGAGTGCGCTGCCGCGCTCGGCGTCAATAGACGCGAGCCCTCGCCATGGCAGCGGCAAGGTGCGACGGCGATGTAGCTACGGTTACGGCTGAGCGCGCGCCGGAGCTCAGGTCCGAGATCGAGGGGGGAGGCAGAGGGAAGGCGCGACTCACAGTGGTGTCGACAAGTTGCTCGGGGCAGCTGGGGTCGCCGGAATGCGACGGATTGACGTGGCTATGGGCGGTGGCCAACGACGACGAAGTGATGCGCGCGTTGTCGGAGAGGCCCCCGGGGTTCGATCTAAAGTAGTAGTCGAAGGAGCGGCGCACGACGGAGGTCCTGGACATACTCGAGGGGCCCCAGGAGCTTGGTGGGCACAACGACGGCGACGTGGGAGCGACGAGCCCACTCCGGCGCGAAGGATGGCCACGGTGGCACCTGGTTCGTGGGCCCAAGCGGTCAGATTTGTGCTTAGCGCGGGCGAAGCGAGCGATTTCGCGACTTGGTAGTTTTTTGCCACGGATTAGGAAAAAAGTGGTAGTTTTTCGCACAAAATCGTAAAGTGGTAGTTTTTCAACATGTTTCCGTGAAATGTGGTAGTTTTTGGTTAAATACTCCATGTTTCGGGGTATTCTAGGAACACACTTATTCCTTATTCTGCTACTTTTATGCGTTAGTGGGAAACCAACTGAAGGACTGGAGCCTGAGGGCAGTTGTTGTACTGCAGCAGAATGGTAGAATACACTACACTTTATTAGAGATTTAACTAAAAGGGACCTTGGACAACCACTGAGAAATGTCCCTAAGAGGCCATCACTGCTGATTGCAAAGAATGAACGAGGGGGCGGACAACAGAAAAGAGGAAATGGTTTAGGCTCATTCAAGAACCTTCAGTGGGATTCCATTCGCACATGTCACCGACCATAAAGCTCAAGGATGTAGCCCATATGCCAACCAAGAGGCAGGAGTCTCAACTCAGATGCAGAAGGACCAGAAGCTCGACGCACTGGATTCGCTAGGTTTCTCTATCCTTCGCATGAGGTCTATGTCCGTACAACCCCTAAATTTTTTGATGTTGAATAGTGGCTGAGATTTTAACTTACTTCCGATGTTAAAAGGGTAAAGTGGTCTTTTCATGTGGAGGAGTTTTTTTCCAGGAAATAAATTAGCACTAAATAAAATTAAAACCCAATATCCTTCTGCTTGGTCCATCCTATCCAGCGCATCAATCTGTGTATCTTCCCAAATCAAGCGGTACCACCGCATCAGAAGAAGGCCATCACGGTCATTGAATTCAGAAAAAAACATCTTGTTTATCACTTGTGTTAATCCCAAGAAGCATGCATCTGCTTTGATGAAGTTGCATCCATATACATGCCCATCCATATTTATAAGAGAGAAAATAGACTAAGGTTCTTGATCATAACTAATTAACCGGTAATTATTGTGACACGTAGGTCCATGCATGCATCGCCGGAGACAACGACCCCGTTGCAGTTTGCCGGTGGCCCTTAAATTCTGAATCTAAATCTCATTAAATAGTTTGTATTGTTTACCACATGTGTCATGTGGTAATTCTTAATCTAAGTATTTATTGGTTTTAGCTAATTATGGATGCATGAAATTACCATTTTTGGTGAATTTCAGGTGTACCAGAGCACACCACTTTTAATATTTGCTAGATAATTGTCCGTGCATTGCAATGGGGCACTCATAATTTATACGCGAACACTGTGATTTACCTACCATTATATTATTAATGTCATTACATATCAAAATATCGACTTTATATGCCAAGTGAATCATCACTTCCATAAAAAGGGAATCAACACTTATTGAAACATGATTTCACTTGGTAAACTAATAAGACATGAGCGGTTTTCAATGAAAACCGGTGGAAAAAAAACTAAGGTGGAAGGGGGAAAGTCAAAACAGATGGAAAAAATCCAGCTGGTTGGTTGATCTATGTCCAACTTCGTTTGGAACAAATCGCTGGCTTGGGCTAGCCTATCATGTGTTTCTCCGGCCATCGATATTTCATTCTCGGTATGGTGCTCGTCTACCAGATTCAGAGTTCCTGTTGCTGGAGAAAAGCTACTTAACAGTTTGGTCATTTTAGTCGCGTGGTCCATTTGGAAAGAGCGCAACTGTACTGTCTGAGAGTAAGTATATTTCGCTTGATCATGCGTTTGAGAAAATTATGTGTGATGTGCTCTACTAGTACAAGGAAGGGGCCAAGTGTCTTCAGTCTGTATTTAGGTAGGTTCACTTGAATGTGTGCTAAGTTTGTTGGGATTTCGCTTCGGTTTTGTGGGCTTCGTTAACTTTCGGACCTTGTTTGTTTATTCTCATCTTCGATTATGATCACATGTAGTCCTCATGTATGGTTAAAAAATGGGGAGG
>NC_041383.1:818010632-818031904 GCF_002162155.2 Triticum dicoccoides | reverse complement strand
GAAATAGGAAAACCTTAGGTCCTTTGTAGGTAGAAGAAATGAGCAATACTACTTTATGTATCTGAATTCTGCCAGTTTGCAAATTCCATCTATTCTTACATTCTAGGAAAATGAAATATTCTAAAATTGCTGGAAATAGAGAAGGGTAATGTTTCAGGGAAATTAAACGAACCTCTCCGAAGAGAAGACATGACTCATCACCTTCTAGACACTTGACATTTATCATTTGATCTGCCTGCTGCTTAACACAATGTTTGGCGATTCTTTCTTCAATTGTGATGACAACTATTTTGCCCTTTATTGTGGGCTGGGATAAAAAGGCTGTTTTGATCACGTCCCAGTCATATGTGGACCATAGACCATCAATAACGATCAGATACTGGCCTTGACGTAGGATTTCACAACACCCTTGAATTGGGTCATGACCCTGCAGAATACCAATTGCTACAACTTCCATGGCTTGAAGATAACAACGATGGAAATCCAGAAGTAAGAGCCGAGAAAATTCCACCAAATCAAACGGACCAGGTGGCACATTGACCCATGCAAACCTTTTAAAGGGACAAAAATCTGTATCCTGTGCCTCGTCGCACCTTTTTCTCACGAGATCTGATTTACCAACACCGGCAATGCCCCATACCGAGGTGACCCCAGTATTGCCTAAACTTTTCTCGATCTCAGCACATACTTGTTCTCGAGACCCCCGTACCACAGTAAAATCATTCCTTCTGTTGGACAAAAATATACTTCGAGAAGCCTCTTTTTTATCCCCATTTCCATAGTAGTCAGAGGTCTGCATGTGTGCGTGAGAGAGAGAGAGAGAGAGAGAGAGAGAGAGAGAGAGAGAGAGAGAGAGAATTGTTAAATTTAATGTCACCAGCAAAAGAATCTATATAACTAATTAGGAGGACTACAAAGATTTTCGGCACAATTCAGCTTGCAACATTTTGATCATTAGTGCTGGAGATCTTGTGATATGATGAAATAAATGGTCAAACAATTTTAGTACATCAGCGACTACTGCATGATGTACTTACTTTTTTTAAACAGATATATAATTTTTTTCCTAGCAGCGCTGATAGTAACGCTTAGAATACCTTTGTCAAACGACGAATGGTAGGGTTAGCTTCGAGATGTTCTATGAAATGTTTGGATACACTGTCTTCATTTGCAATCATGATGACACAATTGTCGGTATCCCCATCCAGGAGGTATGGTTTTATGAACTCCCACTCGGCCGTTGATTGCAGACCGTTTATAATGAAAATGAGCTTTCTTTCAGGTTCCCTAAGAAAGCTTTCAACAAACTCCACATAGTCATCTGCATCTACATCTGGAAAAAATTCCTTGACCAAGCGTAGAAGGAATTCCCTTTCATCGAATGGATGGGGTACGTCTACCCACACATAATACTCAAATTTCTCTACCTCCTTGAATCCGACATGCTGATGCTTTATGCCATTGTATACTTGTTTTAAGAGAGTTAATGTGTCACTACCAGCCCCACACAGGGAGATCACTCTACGATGTCGTAGTCGCCAAAAGAGTTCATTCATATAGCCATGGATCTGCTTATAATTGAAGTAAGACAAAATAAGCAGTTAATTTCTATACTAGAGGCAAAGGGACTCAGTTAATTATGACACCATAAACAGTTTATTGGTATAAACATTAAGACCTTTGAATGCTACTTAATTCTAATTCATTTACAGTCCTAATCCAAGAGATGAACAGAAGTTGTGGCAAAAATAGAAAACAAAACAAGAAGTTTAACATGCATGAGGTGAATTTGCATGTGATGTCCTGCCGTACCGAAGAAACGATTCGAATTCTAATTTTGATAGGTTGGAGATAAAAGAAACCCTTGGGGAACCATCTAGCTATACTCGCATATTTGAGAGTGTCGGCCTAGCAGTTCCACTGTGAAGGGTGGCGGGTGTTGTTGATTAAGCAAATCACCAAACCAATGTACTCTTTATGAGTAAGCGTGTGCTTATCACCAAAACTATTGCAATGAAGAAACACCTTTTTTTAATCAAAGTGAATTATCAAACGTGTCGACATCCCTTAATCAACATCACATGCAAATTAAGAGTTTGTCAGTCAGGTTCCGTATTGTGACTCCCATCTTAGCATATAATACTATTGTTTATTTATAAAACTAGCATGTGCAGAGCAAATGTAAAGTTTAACATTCAAAAATAGGCAACGTTACAAACTGCTCAGATGCTACATCAAAGTGGCTTAGATTATATAAGGGCACCTCGAAAGAACATGTATCATATAACTCCCTAACTCCCCCACAAACATTAACTCCTCAAATATTAGGAGCTAAAAACAGGGTGAAGCTAATTGACTCATATTCTTAACTCCCTAAGTTTTTTGGCTAATTCTTTCATCTTGTATGGTACAACACAACTACAAAAATAAATATAGTTTCTCTAATCCGACAAATCAAATTCAAAAAATGAACATTCTTCATCAAAAAGCCACCAAACTGATCAAGTTTATCCAAAAGAAACAACAAATATTATGTCGTGGATCAAAAGCATCATAAAACTACGCAATCAAGCACTCCCATAGTGCCCCTCCACACCAACACTACCAATCGGGCCGAACCTTTCTTTAGCCAATATCTCACCATGAGTGAGTTTCCAATATTGAGTCACCGTGTCATTCATCATGCTTATTGTCGGATTGTGAAGGTTATCTTAGGTCGAATTTAAAAAATCTACTACCATACTTATGATGATACATTATGGATTCCCTTAATGTTAACTTGTGAAGGTATTCTGTCATATTGCTTGATGATTAAATCCAAAATGCTTACCATATAATCTTTTCTTGTGGAAGTGCTTACCATGTTATCTGAACCTAAGTGTAAATAGGAACCACATCTACCCGTTCAAAGCATTCAGATCTGACGCAATGTAAAAGCATCCTAGGTTAGCGTTCTATTGATCTGGAAAGCACATGCATGTAGTACAACCGGAAACAAGAAAAATATCCATGTGGCAGGTTAAGTTGTTTGCAAGTGTGAGCAAGTGGCTGAAAGAAATAGCAGACGGCGACCTAGGACAGAGGATCAGTCGGCAGCATTCACATGCCACCCCATCTCACATGAGCTGGTACTGGTAGATGAAGATTAGCGCTCCAGCACAGCAAATTGAGCTGTTGGAATATTTTATACGTTCGTCTAGGAGAAAACTTTGAGGTTACCCAGTGCAGGTCGTGGATTCCTAGGATGAACGAATCTTCACTGCCAATGACACCAACAAGTTAATATAAATGCATCTTGTCTGATTAGTGGGCATAGATTAACAGAGTGGCAAGATGCTGTCGAGTGTCGACCCCCTGTAAGCAATTGTTTTTCTGCACAAATGTTGTTCATTAGTTTTTCCGTAATTCGCTAGATACAAAGGATTTTTACTATCTTGATTATATCTTCGGTTAGGAACTTAAACATCATCACTCTATATAGTAGAAGAAGTGGATTGATAATGTCTCCACTAATGTAAGTTTCTTACACCGTATCTTCTGTTTGGTACTTAAACTTCGTCACTCTGTATAGTAGAAGAAGTGATTGATAATATATATGCCTCCACTAATGTTAGTTTCTTACACCGAAGGCGTTTTGCCCGACTTCACCAATAAGCCAGAGTGCTCTAACGTCACTGTGACGATTATCTGAGGTTGAATTTCAACAATCTAGCATACTCTGATTGTAGATACAATGTGGATTCCCCTAATGTTATCTTCTTAAGGTATTATGTACTAGTACGTGCATCTCTCTTCAGGTAAATAGCTATATGTCATATATTGCATATGATGTCAAAGGGTTGGGACGTACTTATTACCCAATTTTAAATCGATTATCCAAGGTCAAATTCGGAAAATCTAGCCAGTATAGGGGTACTTATCTAAGGAGTGCATAAAATATTCACTTCTGATTTCTCTAACATTATGTTCTCAAGGTGTTTTGTACTAGTGCTTCATGAGCAAAGCCAACATGTCAATAAGTGAAAATAAGCACCATGCACGTTCTATGCAGGCAGGTTCACTTGCCTGCAAGTGCGAGCAAGTTCCTACCTAGGACAGAGTATTTCCCAGCTGCATGCAACTGCAGATTCCAGGGCCAACAAATCTGCATCATCACCATTAAATGATGCTAACAAGCATGAAAGATCAAAGTTGACCCAGCTCTTTGTGCTCCTACGCATCAGACCTCGGACAATTTTTATTTCTAAGAGAGTGGGAGCCCAACCAAACATTACCGACACCTTGGGTAACTGAATGCACTTCTTTCTTTGACTAATCATTTTGGTAAGTAGCAATTTTTTCCTAATATAAGTAGCTTTATGTCATCACAATATGTACATCGTCGATCGATGGATGGCAGCAGCAGAAAATTATAGTGAATTGCACGATGGGGACTTGTATGAGAAGCATAGCTAGTGGAACAGTGGTTAGACGTGCTTATTGTCGGATTGTGAAGGTAATCCTAAGTCGAATTTGAACAGTCTAATGCCATACTGATTGTAGATACAATATGGATCCCCCTAATGTTATCTTCTGAAAGTATTCTGTACTACTACTTGATGTGTAAATCCAAAAGCCTTACCAACTAATCAGATCTTTTTTGTGTGCAGGGAAAGCATTAATTGGATCTGACGCAATGTATAAACATCCTAGGTTAGCTCTCTACAGATCTGGAAAGCACATGCATGTAGTACAACCGAAAACAAGAAATATCCATGTGGCAAGTTAAGTTGCCGGCAAGTCGGCAAGTGGCTGAAAGAAATAGCAGACTACCTAGGACAGAGCACTAGTCGGCAGCGTACACATGCGAACCCCATCTCACATGAGCTGTTAAATGAAGATTAGCGCTCCACCACAGCAAATTGAGCTGTTGGAGTATCTTATATGTCTGGGAGAAGACTTGAGGTTTCCAGTGCGGGTCGAGCGCGGGTCAATTATAACATCAAAAAATGTGGATTCCTCGGATGACCGAATCTTCGCTGACACCTAGTACAAATTAATATGCATTCATGTTTTCTGATTAGTGGACATATATTAACAAAGTGGCAAGATGCCTATTGCACGGTACTCATAATTTGCTAAAATGCGATACGAGTTGACATTCATCAGTGCTGCGCCCCGCATCCTGTCTACACGATGATGCCGCTAGATGTACACAGTTATATTCTTACGCAAATATAGTCCACTGGTGTTTGTGCAATTTGGTAGTTCTTCTGTTTCACATTTTGATTATCTTGGTTTTATCTTTGGTTAAGTACTTAAATTTCTCCACTGTACAGTAGACGTGGACTGATAATATGTGTCGTGTAATGTTTGTTTCTTACAGCCAAGGCATTTTTCCAGACATCACCAAGAAAGCAGGAATGCTCTAATGTGATACAAGTATTAATGAAGTAAGCACCTTTGGGAGTCAGATCAGATGCAGTGTAAAGGCAACCTCGGTTTAGAGTGCCTACTAATCTGGAAAGCAGATGCCTTACCAGATAAAAAAGAAAAACAGAATCCATTTGACAGATTGAGTTGCAAGCAAGAGCTAGCAAATAGCTGAAAGAAATAAAAGGTTGCATAAGACCTCGCAGCTGCGTTCATAACTTCATATGGAGGTATTCTTAACATTATTAGCATAAGCCATATCTGAGAAGACTTGAACTTCCTTGAGCTCCTAACGAACTAACTTAGCCAATCATGGCCTCACATTAACCAGCTATGCATTGGAGTATGCTTCCACACGAGATACACCAATTGAGCTATGAATGAATAATTGGACGTGCCTCGCACATTATTGAATCATCCAAACTAGCTACATTATGTCCCATGGGATACGTGGGTTGGCTACAGCACCACAATTGGTCAAATAATCACAAATCCTTTGGTCCTAACTAATCAACATATCTATTTTGCATGAATTAACTTTTTTTGAGCCAAAACCGTAGAACAATCATTCTAGGGTATTTTCATTAAAAAATATAAACAAAGTACAGAAGGAAATTACAGTTAACCAATGCCAGTTTTAGTAAACATGAAAAAAAGTTTAATTCAGGTCCAAAAACAGTGCTACCCAGTTCCTTATCTTGCCAGCTTTATTTGGTTTAGCCCTCAGTTGTGATGCCCATAATCCTTCCTTGAGATAAAACTTCCATGTATTGAAGTGTGGGGCTGCTGATCTGAAGATCTTATCGTTTTTGACTAACAATATACTCCAACAGCTCATGATAATGATATCTAGGGCTATTTTTGATGGAAGTAAGAGCAGTGATAATGTGATCTCATCATGGGTTGACATACCTCTATGTTTATCTTGCACGAGATAATTCCAGCATCAGATGGCAAATGGCCAATCCCAGAAATGGTGAAGTGATGTTTCTTTAGTCTTATCTGCACAGAGCACACAATTGTAGTCTTCCAATTACATATTCTTGCGGTGAAGTAGATTTCTGGTATTTAATCTGTCATGATATGGCATCCAGAAGAAGATCTTGTGCCTAAGCCTGCATGATGTGTTCCAGAGGAGTTTGAAAATGTTATGTGGTATGTTGTCTTCTTGAGAGCTCTGTACATCTTCATGGGTGAGTAAGTGTTACTGCTCCAGGAATAGTGCCACTTGTCTTGCTCATTACTTGCCATTCTGCTACCAAGCAGTCCTGGAGTGTATTGAATTGCTGATAAGCCTGGAGTGTTAGTGGCCTATGGAAATGCTGGCTTGTGTTTGGCTGTGCCATAATCTTGGATAGACAGATGTCCCCATTAATGGAAAAGGAGTGTAGTTCTGGGAATGTAAGTGATAATGGTTTACCAGTCAAGTTATCAGTCCAGAACATAGTTGTATTTGTTGTTGCCGTCTAGCCCTAGCCCTAGTTCTCCTCTCTCTCTCACTCAGCTCACTCTCTGTTGCCGTGGCTCGAACCAACGAAGAGGGAGGAAGAAGAAGGAGAATCAGGGACTCGGCGAGGTTTTTCCCGGCGCTCGAACGCCTCAACCTTGAGCTCGTACTCAACCAAAAACCCGCAGCTGTTACAACAGCCCTCGCGTAGCTTTATACGCGAGCCAGCGCACCGGGTATGACCCACACCTCCACTCGCTCCTGATCGCCCGCGCTCCGCTTGTGCCCACGTCGCGCTCCGACGTGCGCGCCCCGTGGCGAGCTCCAACGGCCACGCCCTCGATCACCCACGCGACTCGCCCAACAGCTTCCCCTAAACCCGAGCACACAACACACACTCGCACGGACACGCCCCGTGTTGGACCTGCACGCACGCACGCACTCCCTGCCGCGGAACCGACGCGCCCAGCACGCCCGGCGCGCGCCCATACATGCGCCCGACGCGCTGAGGTCATCGCCGCGGCTTATTACACCCAACACTTGCGCACTAAGCCGTGGCTCAAAGCAGGCCATCGTCTTCGACTCCAGCGTCCGCCATCATCGCGTGCTCGGCAGCCGGTGCCTTCCGCAGCAGTGAGCATTCACGCTTGAAGTGGCCCCGCTCACCACACTTGTAGCACCGGCCTCGTTTATTGCCACCGAAGGACGAGGCCGTGCTGCGCGCGTCGTCGTCATCCCGTGCTCCTCCCTGCCGCCGCTCCCGCGCCCGCCACTGCGCCGCCGTGTACAGCAGCTCGCCCTCGGCTCGGTCGCTGCCCTCCTGCCCACTGTCGCCGCAGCCGCTCGTCGAATGTCTTCAAACGCCCGAGCGCGTACTCAAACAGCAGTGTCGACAGGTCGCAGAACTGCTCCATTCTGGCGACGACGGCGTACAAGCGATCCGGGACCGAGTCCAGGAGCTTCTTCACCATCGCCGAGTCTTCCAACGTCGATCCCAGCCCGGTGTAGCTCGCCTCCATGCCGCTGATTTTACCGGCGAAGTCGTCCAGCGTCTCGCCGCTCCCCACCGCAGCAGCTCGAACTTTCCCCGCAACGTGGCCAGCCACGCCACCTTGACGCGATCGGCCCCATCGCAGTAACCTGCATCAGCAGAACGTCGGCGAGCGCCTGCAGCAGATAAGCCCTCGCCGGCTTATCCTTTTTGGCGATCACTGCCACTGCAACGTCCACCGGTGGCACAACCGCCTCCCACAGCCCGACAGCGTCCAGATCGGCCTCCACCTTGATCGCCCAGGTGGTGTAGTTCTCCCCCATGACCACCGGCGCCGGCTGCGACACCGAGCCACCCAAGTCGCCGGCAAACGGAACGATCGACATCGCCAGCGCGCCCTGATCTTCACGAGGCTTTGATACCACCTGTTGTTGCCATGTAGCTCTAGCCCTAGCTCTCCTCTCTCTCTCACTCAGCTCACTCTCTGTTGTCGTGGCTCGGACCGACGAAGAGGAAGGAAGAAGAAGGAGAAACAGGGAGTCGGCGAGGTTTTTCCCGGCGCTCGAACGCCTCAACCTTGAGCTCGTACTCAACCAAAAACCCGCAGCTGTTACAACGGCCCTCGCATGGTTTTATACGCGAGCCAGCACACAGGGCATGACCCACACCTCCACTCGCTCCTGATCGCCCGCGCTCCGCTCGTGCCCGCGTCGCGCTCCGACACGCGCGCCCCACTGCGAGCTCCAACGGCCACGCCCTCGATCAGCCACCCGACTCGCCCAACAGCTACCCCTAAACCCAAGCACACAACACACACCCGCACAAACACGCCCCGTGCTGGACTTGCACGCACGCACGCACTTCTTGCCGTGGACCCGACGCACCCAACACATGTGATGATGACACACGAAACAAAATCCTTCTATTGCTATGGCGGGCATGGTTTTTGCGAGATAATATAATCCACAGTGATGGAAAAGAGACTATATCGAGATCAGTAGGAGTCTTGCTTAAGTATGAGGAAGAAGTCAGGATGGCACAAGGGAAATCAGAGGCTGAGAGGGGCATATTCTGCATGAATCTGTTTGAGCAGTCCCCAGATCACTCCAGAACTGTCGGAAACAATGGTGCCCCTGCCGCCGGCGTGGCTAAATTAAATAAGGATGCGTCTTTTGCTGCCGGAATGGGCGAGACCACGGGCGGTGCAGTCGCTAGAAACAGTCAAGGGGTCCTGATCTTCTCGATGGGGTGTAGACTGGAACAATGTGAGACTGTTGAAGAAGCAGAGAGCCTCGCATTGCTGCATGGACTGAAGACTTTGGCAAATTATCATAATGGGCCAATTCATGTGGAGCTTGACTGCATGACCGTGGTGAAGGCGATCAGCCCAGACGCAGCAAACTAGTCGCGGCTATTCCCGATCATAGCTGACATCAAGCTAGCATTGAGCACTTTCCAGTCATATCTGATCGAGTGGGTGCAAAGGGACAAGAACAAACTGGCACATGGCCTAGCAGCCCTTGCATCTAGGATGGGTGATCTGTTCAAAGTGGCCGGCGTGCCAGATGAGCTGAGCGAGGTTTTGATGAAAGACTGTAAAGTGTAAACAGACTGTTTGATCAGTTTCTGTGATTCTCAAAACAAAAGTATGGAGACAAATCAATATCAACACATTCATTGTTAAATATTGAGCACTAATAATGCAACAAGTCAAACAACGCAACAAAGCAAACATAGTGGATACGCCGAATAAATAAATGTTTATGGCACTCATTGAAGTCTTTGCGCATCAGAAGGAATCACTCGCTCGCACACATTGCATCAATGATGCTACTCTGGCATGATCCTTGACTCCTCAGTGACCCTCACGAGCCCAACTTGTTCAACTTCGGTTTGGTGACCTCTTTGCTTCAATGCTCATTTTCTCTCTCTCAATATTCATATGCTCCCTCCCGACTCCATGCTATCAAGTTCCAGCTACTTCCTCGGCTTCATCTTCTCGAGCTCCATCTCTCCCTCTCTAGTAGCAAACCTCTGACACACATTCTCCATCTCAAGGTCCACATCCTCTATCTGGATCAATGGTTTAATTCGCGAAGTTATTGTGGGCGAGTTAGAGAAATTTTGACATGGGCACACCAACGATTGTACTAGTTTAACTATGGAACAAAGCTAGGATAATAACGGTACTTGATAAAGCAGACCTGATTAGCAAACCTCTAGCTAACTTACCACCATAGGAAACAGAGAAAGAGACAGATCCAATATGGATATTTTTTATATCATGATTGTATCTCGACTGACACGAGCATGGGACATGGCTCCACACATGCGGGATATGTGCATGGTAACCATGCCTAGCCACTTTTCCTTTACTTTGCGAAAGTGAAAGTGTTTGATCCATATGTTGTGATCACTGATATCATCAAGCCATGATGTCATGAGGGTCAAATCATTTTAGGTTATTTAGTCCGCTCCCACTTCGTGCCATGAGGTAATTAACTTCAAGTTGGCTAGCTCTTCACTGGTTGACACCTAGTTTCATGCAAAAGCAAATGCGTTTTTTTGGGTCTAACTTTCAAGCTTTCGCTGCCCATGGATTGGTCACGACCATAGGGCCTTTTGATAATTGGTCAATGCAGGCAACTTGTTAGTGATTACGGTGACATTGTATCACATATTAATCACCTAGAATTAAAATATACTTTACTTGATCGACATAGGTCTTTCAAGTAAATTCTAGTAGAATACCAACTAAGCAAAGCATCTTGTGGTTATATTAGTCTGATTGTCCCACTTACATACTTTCCACTTTGAAATGAAGGAAACATGCATCAACAAGTTTCTCTGTTGAAATGTTCTTATAGACAAATCTTAAGATTTCAATGTTAGGTGCCCCACATGGACACTGGGCGATTGATCTCATGGCCGGTGGCCCTTCCCCGCAAGCATGAACAAGTTTATACATAAAACAAAACTGACAAGGAGTTGACGAATTAACAAGTCCGTATGTATGCATATCATGCAAAACTGATTGCACGCGTGACAGGATTGCTGGGACGCGCAAATAAGGATTTAAGCAAAAAACAGGGTATAATTTCTCTTGTTGCCTAGGTTCCAGCACACCATGCACATTTGTTGTAGAACTAAAACTAAATGGGCATGGTGTGCTGGAACCTAAGCAGCAAGAGAAATAGTGAGTTTAAGTTCTCGGAAGAGCAATTATGTATTGTATCTTGACAAACCACTTGCCAAGCAAAAAATCCTATACCAACAAAGGAAGGGGAGACATGCATAGCGTGTGACATCCACGAGATGAGAGCCATCATATATGCCCTTCCAAGAGGATATCCATCTTGTCAGTGACAAGCCGGGACCAAGCAACCATAATCTCCACCTTAGAGACACCAATCTCACATACACCTTGACTTATGTTGCAATATTTGGGCTTGAAATTAACATGGCATTGAGCGCCAACAAAACCAGACTTCGAGTAGGCTTGTATGACAACATTGAGGCTTTTTTCCAGTTCTACAGAAATGACATGCCTTGATAGGTTAAGGTAACCATCAGAGCCCATAAGCATTCCACCATCATCATCAACATGAGAATCAACCAGCACGACTTGCCTAGAGAGGGGTTCCACCACTTCCTGAGGAGGTGAGGAGCAAACAACCCGGCCTCCATGTTTAAACGGCCATGGCCCCCCTCCAACAACACGGACACCCATGATAGTTGCCTGGACTGTTTCTGTAAGCCGCTCAAGACTTATCTCTAGTGTACAGAAGCAGTTACGCATGAAGATGCTCTCTAGTCCTTGATGATATGAACCCAAGTAAGTGCACCGATTACTGATCAATGCTCTATCTCGAGACCTCGTTATACCCTTTATTTTTAGTTGGACTTCGAAGTCGACATGCTCCTCAGCCACAACCGCACGAGATGGGCCAATGAGGCGCAAAAAGGGATCCTCTTGAGTGAGTTTTTGGCAACCTTCCCTTGGCTGGTAAAAGAGGAGGTTACGGTTGCAGTCCACTGCGTCACGAGCCGCAACAATGCCGTACACGTCGAGCGGCCAGTCCAGGCTCCCCTTTGTCTCAACGATGCTGACTGAGTAGATTTGCAAGGTGCTCGGAGTCTCGCCGACACAGTTGTTGGGGAGAAGACCGGCGTGTAGTGCGCGAAGTGCATAGGACTCAATGCGGCTGCAGCACGAAATGAATCAAATGGAGTGTCAGGCGTATACACTTAGCATGCATGAATAACTTACAGGACTGAGGAATCTGCTTGCATTTGTGATTTGTTACTGTTTGGATTAAACATGAACAAGAATACAAGATGCATGGTTTGGCTTACTCACTGGCGTCCTCAAAGTCACCGCAGCGCGATCCGCACGCATATTCCCAGCCTTCGCGGTATCCGGCGAAGAGCCTCTCCGCCGTCTCCATCTCCTCTCTCGCCAATCTCGCGACCTCCGTTTCCTCCTCCTCCGGCTCCGGCTCCTCATTCTCCTCCGGGTATGAACACGAGAAGGGGATAGTGTAATCCACTCTGTAGCAGCTCGGTGTGCCCCTCGCGTCCTGCTCCAGGGCCTCGAGGAGGCGGGCCTCCATCGCCGACGCCTACCTGCGAAATTGATCAGACATCGCTAGTTGCTCCGGGGTCATTTCTTCCTCCTCGTCAGAGGAGGACTCGTCATCCTTCCATGGGTCGTGGCCTGCAGCTGCACGGGGGTTTGGATCGGGATGAGGTGCGGGTCCGAGGACCAGCGACCTGAGCTTGCAGATCCTGCGCCGCAGCTCCGTGATCTGCTCTCTGACGTCGCCGTCGGTCCCTTGCGGCGCCACCTCCTTGCTGCTGCTGCCTGATGTTGCGGATTTGATCTTGTCGCGCAGGAGGGACGCCGCCGCCTCCATCTCCGCGCACAGCTGCTCCATCTGATCGTGCATGGTGCCGGAGTTCGATCCCTCCATGCCGCCGTCCCCCGCCTCGATCCTCAGTGTCGGTGATCTTAAACACGTTTTTTTAGGGGTGGTCATCTTAAATACGTGCGCGCAAGGGGCTGCAGGGAGCGGAAGCGGCCCGGTCCTATGAGTTCCAAAATGCCTTTTATTATCACGAAATCTGCCCTACGGATTAAAAAAACGCTCCACAATCAGTGAAAAATGTTCATACAGATGCATCTGCTTTAATGTCAACTAATTCCGGACGGAGAAAATACATGTCAACACTAAACAGACATATTCAAGTGTGTAAAATAGAATGTTCAAACAACTTATAAAAAACTTTGTGTAAGATGGGCTCCGTACGTCAAACTAAACTAGGAAAACCTGAGATCTTCGACGGTGCCGCCGGCAATGCATCCCCGGTACAGCATCCACCGACAGAGACTTGAACCACGCACCTTCAGGATACATGACAGCCGCACTAACCAACTAACCAACCAACCTCATGTGATAGATTTATTTTTTATCCTTAAAATACAGGAGAAACGCACGCACTGTTTTCTGTTTAGTTTCCTGTTCTTTTTTCTTTATTAAATGCACAGAGTCTTCTAAATTCATGATTTTTTTCAAAATCATGAATTTTTTCAAATTCATTATATTTTTTATTCAAAATCGGTGAATTTTTTTAGAACTTGACAAAAAATTTAAATTTTTTGAATTATTTCTCAAAGCGAGAACATTTTTTGAAGACTGATGATTTTTAAAAATTGATGAATTTTTTCAGAATCCATGATTTTTTTTTCAAATTTGTGGAAAACAAATAGTTGAAATTTTTTCAAATTTGTGAAATGTCAAATTTCTAAATACTTGATGGACTTTATTCGAATATATGAACTCATTTTCAAAATTGATGGATTTTTTCAACTTTTTTTTAAATCAAGGACTTTCTTCGAACTAGTAATTATCTAAAAGTCTACTTGTAATTACACTCCCTCCTCTTTTCTTAATGAGTGTTCTTTGCAACAATGTACATCAGGAAATAGCAAATAAACAAAACACTCACGAGCGAGCGAGTGGGCATGAGAGGGAGGTACCCTATTGGGATCATGTACAACGGAGGAGTTTTCGTTGGAAGAGTCCATCTCATAGCGTTTTTTTCACATACATCAAATTGACCCAAATGCGTTATGTTCATTTGGTGCATGTTAAAAAATAATATACTCTCAAACAGAGCCTTATGGCCTACCCAGACACCTTACATTGAACATTCTGTCAGACACCTTACATTGGAAATGATACCAACTTTTTTGAGTAGGTGGGCATTGCCCATGATAGGCATTATGTCAGGTTTTGAAGGAAAAAAGTATTTTGAAATCATAATTTAAGACTGTTATGTTAAGTTTTTAACATAACAACTAAATACAAAGGGAGAAAATTGAAAACAGACAATGTTTAAAAGCATTTAATAAATATTTAAAGGAAAAATATCATAATGTAAGATAGTTACTTAAAACTGTTATTTTGATATTCCAAAAACTATTTAAATTTTGTGAACAAGTTTCAGGTTTATGCTTCTGAGAAATTTTGGCAGGAAAAAATACCTGTGAGTGGCGACATCTATTTAGAAATTCCTGTGCAATTTTTCAAAATATGAGTATATGTAAAAAAATCTAAAATATACATTTTTTTGAAATTTTGAACAAATGGCTTTGCATGGCAATGTCTATTTGAGGAGCTCCTAGTCAGCGCTTTAAGCACCAGTTAGAACAAATTTAGAAAAAACTCGCGGGCATGCCAGTGGGCCATGACCCAATATTGCGCAAGCTGGCTCGCTCGCTTCGCCTGCTAGCTTTGAAAAATTTCATGAATTTGAAAGCGTTAATAAGCTTGAAGTACGGTTCATGAATAGGAAAATTGTTCACAAGTAAAATTTACAAAAAATCATGAATTTGAAAAATATTACAAGTTTGATTTGTTTTGTGAATTTTAAAATTGTTACGAGTAATTTTTGAAATACGAAAGAAAATTCGTGAACAATGAAAGTAAAAAAGAAATATAAGACAAAAATATGAAAAGAGAGAGAAAAACCGAGCATAAAAAAGTAAAAGAAAAATCGTCCGGAAAAACCACGATAAGTAGAACCGCAATTGTAGCCAACAAGAAGGGAGAAATGTGAAACTAACCATGTCAATTTGTCTATTCGAGGAGGTAACTCTGGTCAGGACATAAACCTGAAGGTGCTGAGTTCGAAAACCCATTGGTGCAATATTTTTTGAAGATAAAAAAGGTAGAAAAAATGTAAGTGGGCCGAGCCCATAACCAATGCTAGTATACAGCGTATACATACGGAAGTGTATAAAATTAGTGAAAAGTCTATATTACCCTTTATATAATTTGTTAGGGGGTGTACCGAGGCGGGTCTATCTTAATATTGGCCCGGATGATCAACTCAACTTCTTAGATTATGTGAAACAATTAGTGTCGAGCCATTGATACAATGGTCACAAGGTACGTCCGGAGGACGAGATGCAGCAGAACTTTATCATGGAGACGGCGTGGCCGTTTGCTCTGTTCGTGCTTCATGGTAGCACGGCTCACCAGGCGATGTTGATAGAAAGCAAGCCCCAAAACATGAAACACTCTCAACGGACCATGACCCTGCACCGGAAGCGAGCTCCGCAATAGTGAAGACGTCATGCAGGTGACTTCCCGACCGAGTGGATCTTTCGTGCCTCTCCTAGCTACCCCATGTTCTCCTATGATTAAATTCTTAAGGTCTAGCTCCTCGATCGGACGATGACGGTGTCCTCGGCATCATAACCTCCTTGGAGGCGCCATCTTTGACTCACTGTTCTTGTGTTTGTATGATGTTTGGGTTTGAGTGCGGTTTGCCGATATAAGATCTTTGGCTGCGGTAGGCCATGCCTGAGGATGATGGCGGTTGCTCATAGTTTTTTCTTACTTTAGTTTTTTTAGGGATGCTTTAGCGGTCTTCTGTCAAGGTGTGCACATTTATCTTGCTATACCGTGAAGTTTGAGAGAGAGAGAGAGCCTGATGCTCTCACCCGAAGAAGGTTTAGAAAGTCCGTGCTCCACCTTGGATCGTCTCGTTCCATTTTGTGTGGTGTTGTTGGGGCCTTGCTTGGTAAGATGAAAATGAAAGCTGATGTCCTCCTCCATGTTGGCTGTGTAGACGAGATCTGAGGTATAAGTGGTGTTCTTTCCATCCTTGTAGCTCCCCGTTGTTTCTCCACTCTACTCTCTTGTTGTAGTTTTAGTTTTCCTTTCCTTTTTGGTGTGATATGTACTTATCTTATCCTTTTATTCAGTTCACTTGAAAACAATAGTCAAACAAAAAGTTATCCTTGCTTGGTAACGACGCAAGGCAAACTCGTCGTTAAACAGACCCGGGGAAACTGACTAACAAACCGCTATAGTCGTCGTATTGATGATTACATGTCCAACAGATCTTTGTGTGGACCTGTAAATCCTGTGTGACAAACCCTCTAACCCCCCAATTATCAATGAAAAGCTGCGCCTAGAGCATTTCGTTAAAAAAAAATAATAACAAGATTGATGACAATAGACATGCTGAGAAAAATGAGACCAAGGCTGTGAATAATCCGAAAGAAAAAGAGGGCCTGTTTCAGCCAGTTAGCCGAGGGAACTTTAGCATTGCCTCTAGCGTTGGATGCTGCCTCCACCGATTAAACAACTCATAAATATTGTGAAGCTTAGTTACTAGACGGAGCCATAACCTCCTCTCATTTTTGTCCCTTGACCTTAGGCAATTAGGAGGACATCTGCGGATTGGTCTCCCCTCTGCCTGTCGCTTCGGCAGCCGGTGGTTGGGAGGGGAATCCCGGTGTCTTCGCTCCGGTTAGTAGTTTAGGTTAAGTTTTTCAGTCCTCACAGGTGCAACGCTGGGGCGGATGACATCGCTTCTTCTTTAATTTTGTCTACCGAGCTCCGATCCTCCTCGAGTTCATCGGTTTGGACGTAGTGAATGGATCTTCACCGTAGGTTCATGTTGTCTCCTTGGGGCGGTGCAGCTGGGGTTTCTCATCAAGTGGGAAGATTTGGTGTCGAATGCTTCAAATTTATGCAAGGCTTCAATGGCGACGATTGCAGCTCCAGGGCGTTGGTCAATTTGGACGCATGCACGAAGACTTCCCGGCTAACATTGGCAAGACGAAGCCGGCTCCCATAGTTGAACGGTAACAACGACACGTTGGCGGCTAGTTCTGGTTGCAATGGTGGTCGCTCGATGGGCTCGTAATCTCGATGTAATTTTTATTATGTTTGTGATGCTTTGTACTATTGGTTAACTTTTATAATAGATCTGATCACTTCCGTAAAAAAAATAGCAGCTAAGGACATTGCTGTATGTGAGATATTGGATTTATTTTCTATGGGGCTAACCTGGAGGCAATATACATTGCACAATTTTGTGCTGTGTATGTGGTTGAGCGTGCGGCTTATCTTATTGGCAATAATATTACCTACAAAGTATCTTTGAATGTTTTACCTAACTTTCAAAACTAATCCTCTCCCCCCGCCCCCTAAATTCAACTGGGTCCTTCTTCCCCCTATCCTTCACATGAGCATGCTTGTAAAAGCTATGTAAGTAACGTACTGTAGATGTTGCATTACTCCTCTTAGGGCATCTCCAATGGCAACCTATAAATTTCCTCTCGCATCCGTCCGCGGACAGGGAAGCAGTCTGCTGACACGGATGTGGAACGACAACATCCAATGCTAGCCGCATATATTTTGACAACAACTCAAACTAACCGGACAAAATTCGATCATACATGACCAGATTTCAAATGAACATTGACGGATTTTCATATAAAAATGACTCATCTATACATGAAAAATTTTGTTACATTTACATCAACTAAGCGGAGCTCGTTCATCTAGGTCTAAATGGTCGCCAGCGCCTGTTCCCCATGTCCGGCCATGAACCAAGAGAACTCAAGCTTTGCCTTTTCCAGCTCCGCCTCAGCGCTCTCTAGCTCTGCCTCCGTAACCTCCGCCTTCGGAGGCCCAGGAAGAGGAGCTGTCCGCCTCCACATCGTCGTCAAGCGACAAATCGGCCGAAGTTACACAACCCACCAAGCTTGGCGTCGACATAAGGGGACGGGTGGTGGCCTTCTTGGGACACGGGCGGCGGCGACCTACTTTGCACTACCGTTCCTCTCTGCCGGCAGTGCCCGCAGACGTGTTGGCTTTTTCATGGTCGTGGTGACGAGGCGCGGCCTCCTCGTCGTCTGCCTCACCGAACAACGCCTCACCCTCCTCATCGCGGCACTCCTTGCCAGCGGCCACCACCTTCGCCACCTGCTGCCGATACAGCCAGCGAGTGAGGCGGATCTCGCGGGCGGAGCAGTAGGACTCGAGCAGCGCCTCCTGCTCCACCAGGTCTGCGTCTGGTGCGACCGCCCTGCCAGCGGCGACCTGCTCATCTGCTTGCAGATGCTCTGTCGGAGAAGATGCCTCGGCAACCGCGTTCCATCAATGCGGGGCGGCAGGCGGATGAACGGGCGACCATCGTGTTGTTTGAACGCGCATCAGTCGCCTTCACTGGGAAGCGGCACGGGTGGCGCTCTCTCGGCCGGCGCGCCTCTTCAATGCCGGTGCTAGTGAGCAGTCACGTCCGCTCTGGCTGGTCATGAACGTAGGGACTGATGCTCTGGAGCGGCGCTGACTGAAAACGTGTGGGAGACGGAAGGTTTTTTTTGCGGTTCAGGGCGGTTAGAAGTGGGCATGGAATCGGCCTGGACTTTCGCAAACCTCCCCCACGCTTTGTCTCCGGTTTGCGAGAAAAAAGGCCTCCAGACCGCGCCGCGGACCGATTCAGGATCGCGTTGGATGGCTTTCGTGGTCCGGACAGTTACGGGAGGTTTGAGGGTCGGCGTTGGAGATGCCCTTAGTGGCATCTGAACCTTTATACAATAGAAGTGCGTCTTATAGATTGCGCCTTACGGACTGGCGTGGCATTACCTAGTTGTAAATCACGTTGTTGGATATCACGGGGACACCTATAGTGAGAGTGCAGTTTGTGGGGGTGGGTGGGCGGGATGTTCTTTCATGTTTCAACCATCACTATATGAATTTTTAGCCATCTCTATATATGAATTGTTGTATCCGAAACCATCAAAACGTGTCCTTGTTCCTAACGAGTCGGGGTCAAGCAGGAAACAATTTTTTTGAAACAATTCTTTTTGGGTCGCGCTAACTGCCACACGTGTGGTAGGAAGGGAGACGCACCACACGTCTCTAATGTAAACGGATTGCCACGTCATCGCATGCATGCATGCATGAATCTTTTTGGATTTTCAGTTTTTAAAATGTTTTATCTCTTAAACGAAAAATCCGATTGAAAATCCGTTTTCACCATTAAATCCCTTGCGATGAGATCTTCGAAACTAGATCCCATGTTGATATGTTTTGATGAAAAAAAATTGGATTAAAAGTTGCCATGTCTATTGCATATGAATTGCCATGATGTTTACACTGAAGTTGACATGATATGTTTCATCTATTTTCTTCTACATTTAAAAATAAATTTTCACATTTATAAAACGGGGAATTAAGAAACTAGACTTGCCATGAACCATAAACTAAAATTGTCATGATACATGCACGTAAAATTGCCATGGTTCATACAAAAAATAATTTTCATGGTCAAAGTACTGGAGTTGCCATCATCAAAATACTAAAATTGTCATGATCTACAAACTAAAATTGCCACATGGCAACTTTAGTTTAAGCCCTATGACAACTGCAGTGTAAACATCGTGGCAACTTCTGGCAAAAAAAATCGTCGAAACATATCAACATGGGGTCTAGTTTTGAAGATCTCGTCGAGACGGATTTAATGGTGAAAACGGATTTTTAGTTCGCTTTTTTATTTAGAAGATACAACATTTTTAAGCCGAAAACCAAAAAAAATCTGCTGATGTCATCTATTCATACGTGGCAAAATGAGTGGTGATGGAGGCGTGTAGGCGATGTGGAAACGCCCACACGTGTGGGCGTTAACATTTCCGTTTTTTTTCCAGATATAAGCAGGTAACAATTAGACACATCACTACCGGACTCGCGGTCTATGCCTACGGCCAAGGGCCGTCGGCATAGGCCCCCAAGCCGTCGGCATAGGACTATGCCTACGGCTGCCGTCGGCATAGACCCGTCGGCGTAGATACCGTCAGCGTAGTCTTGTCAGATCGTCGGCATAGTAAAGCCGTCGGCATAGGGGCCTATGCCGACGGCCTGGCGTCAGCCGTCGGCATAGTATAGCCGTCGGCAGTCTTTTTCGTCTGACGGCAACGGACGGCGCCGTCAAAAACGGGGACGAATCATGCAAGGCCACGTGGCAGGGCTATGCCTACGGCAAAGCCGTCGGCATAGATGAATCTATGCCGACGGCTTTGCCGTAGGCATAGCCCTGCCACGTGTCTTCTTCTGGTTACTCCTGGCAGCAGAGGTATGCCTACGGCTTTGCCGTCGGCATAGATTTTCACCTATGCCTACGGCAAAGCCGTCGGCATAGATCCGCCACGTGGCGAGCCCTGGTGACTCCTGGGCTTATATATGCCGACGGCTTTGCCGTAGGCATAGTTTTTTTTTTCCTGTTTTTTCTCTTTTCCAATTAATTTGACAGCATTTCAAAACAGAACAATATGAAATTATGCAGAAATATGACAGTTCATCATCTAAACATACTCAAGTTCACCATCATCATCTAAACATACTCAAGTTCATCACATCATCTAAAGATCATCACCGACTCAAGTTCATGAACATAAAAGTTGTGCAAGACATGAAACATCATAAAAGTAGGAATATGAAAGGCATGGCACGACGACCACATGCACGGAATCATCAAGCAAGACCACCTCCGCCAAAACCACCACCTCCGCCAAAACCACCACCTCCACCAAAACCACCACCTCCGCCAAAACCACCACCTCCACCAAAACCACCACCACTCTGCCAGATCGGAGTGACTGGGGTCGACGGAGCAGGAGTCGACCCATCGGTCCCCTACATGTTTCAGAAAAGATTCTAACAGTAAATATGATATGATAGTGTTGAATGAACGAGAACTAGTTTGTCAGTAGTTAGGCAAATGTACTAACCGGACCATCACTGCCTAGTGCCACCCATTCATCGAACGTGGGCACGTGTGGGGGTTCTCCCGCAGGTGGTGGTGGGGGTCCCATTTGTGGTGGACCCGTGCCGTTACTCCAAGCCGCCAACATAGCCTGAATGTTAGTTAAACAAGCAAACTAGAAGATCAGAAGGAATGAAAGTGCAAAAATTTAGCTTGGTTTTAAGAGGGCAGAACTAACCGTCATCATCTGACGGTTGTAATCATCGTTTGCCTTCACTCGTTTCAAGTACTCCCGCACCTCGAGATTCCTATGCTCGACAAACTCCTTATATGCCTACATAATTTAGATTGTTT
>NC_041383.1:818007001-818007596 GCF_002162155.2 Triticum dicoccoides | reverse complement strand
CCCTTGTTCTGTAGCCCAAAAATGTCATACACATCTTCGGTGCGCAATGAAATCGCACCGTTTTTTGATGGCATGATGAACCTTTTTCTGTCCATTGCATACGATTTAATAATAAACTTGAGCAAATATTATTAACCGTGTCATTGCCGTCCGTGAGGGGGGCCACGCACCGGAGACGCGTGCCACCTCTTCGGACATGCCACAACACCACCCCGCATGTATGAGGGCCCGGTAGGACGCTCCGGTGGCATTGCTACCCCCCAGGGCCCCCGTCCCGCCTAACCCTGTAGCGTTTGACCATCGGATCTAGCCCTTTGACTTTGCACGGACGGGATTTGACCAGTGGACCTCTCCACCCGGTTGTGTTAGGTCAGCCCATAGGGACACCCGGGAGCAACATCCGGGCCAAACCCACAGCTACATCCACTCCGTGTAGACCCGACGCGTCCATTTCCCCCCTCCAGGTGCCGGCGGCGGCGCCGTCCGTGAGGGGGGCCACGCACCGGAGACGCGTGCCGCCTCTTCGGACATGCCACAACACCACCCCGCATGTATGAGGGCCCGGTACGACGCTCCGGTGGCATTACTACCCCCC
>NC_041383.1:818005768-818006498 GCF_002162155.2 Triticum dicoccoides | reverse complement strand
GAGGGGGGCCACAACCCGGAGACGCGTGCCGCCTCTTCGGACATGCCACAACACCACCCCGCATGTATGAGGGCCCGGTACGACGCTCCGGTGGCGTTGCTACCCCCCCAGGGCCCCCGTCCCGGCTAACCCTGTAGCGTTTGACCACGGGATCTAGCCCTTTGACTTTGCACGGACGGGCTTTGACCAGTGGACCTCTCCACCCGGTTGTGTTAGGTCGGCCCAGAGGAACACTTTGGAGCAACATCCGGGCCAAACCCACAGCTACATCCACTCCGTGTAGACCCGACGTGTCCGTTTCCCCCCTCCAGGTGCCGGCGGCGGCGGCGTCCGTGAGGGGGGGGGGCACACCCCGGAGACGCGTGCTGGGCGTTTGCAACCGCCTCAACACTTCCAGATTTGTGAGAGGCCGCCTACGCAAGATTTGACGGTATGCTAGCCCCCGGAGGCCGCCGGCCACAGTCGTAGACGTGCGAAGAGCAATCCGCGTAGAGGGAAGTGTTCAGATACTTCTCCATCACAAAAAATTATGAAAAATTACCATCAGTCCTATAGCACATGTGCCCACGTTGTGTAAAAAACTCATGATTTTATCGCGCTCCAAGTATTTAATAATATTCATGCTGCATCGTTACCGCAGAACGTCTACTACCGTTTCATTGCCGTCCGTGAGGGGGGCCACAACCCGGAGACGCGTGCCGCCTCTTCGGACACGCCACAACACCACCCC
>NC_041383.1:817999792-818004768 GCF_002162155.2 Triticum dicoccoides | reverse complement strand
TCTCTTGAAGGTGCACATATGAGTAGGTAGTGCGTAGGTATGTTCATCGCCAAAGAAGGAGATGCCCGAGGTCCACCCGCGCCATCATGGACCCTCCAGCTGGGTCGCCCGGGCGTGAGCCCTCCGGGTAGATCAGACGGCTCGTGGCGGCCCAAGTGACTCCCGCGGCACACCACCATCCAACGGACGGCCAGGAGCCTCTGCTTGCCCGCGGGTAACCTAGCGAGGCTGGTACTCCATCATCCTTTATATGAGTAATGTTGTGTTGTGTAGGGTGTTTGCTATAATTCATCATTTTGGCGGTTGTTTCATTGCCCTAATTTGAAACAAACAATGAATGTGAACCACCAACGTGCCTCCCTTATTTTTCTAGGACACCACGACTGTCTAGCAAAAAGAAAAACATACCCCGGAATCTCTAGCCAGATGACCGGACCGGCTTATTAGGCGAGAGCGTTGACCGTCGGCGCTGGTGACCACGAGGTATGTCCCGAAGGGTGAGCGAGTGCCTGCTCCATTGCTCGGTGACTTCTGATGAGCCAAGGCACAATACTACGGACTGGGACACGCACACGATTCAAAATCTATATAAAACCCATGATTTTGTCTCTTGTTTCATTGCCCTAGTGTCAGACTCTACACACAAAGAATGTACGTGAATGTGCTTGCCTCGATTGCCACCAATGTGCCTCTCTTACGTTCTTGGGCACCAGCTGCCCTAGCAAAAACCCGGCCGTTTCTGTCTTTCCGTATTCCATGATCTCCAACTAGATGTATGTCTATAGGGCGAGTGGGTGCTAAGGGTTTAGTGCTTCGTGAGGGAGACCTGCTCCATTGGTCACGATGACACTTTTGATATGCGTGACAGCGCATTGGAAGCAATGCTGAAAGAGGTAGTCCCTTCGTACCTAAATATTTGTCTTTCCAGATATTTCAACAAGTGACTACATATGAAGAAAAATGAGTGTATTTACACTCTAAAATATGTTTACATACGTTCGTATGTGTTAGTCCATTTGAAATCTCAAAAAAACAAATATTTAGGAACGGAGGAAGTAGTTGCATAGCCTGAAACGACATTTCCCACGCTGTTCTATCTTACCGAGAACATACAATTCTAGGGGGAAATGTATACAAATGCTATTTCTCGCCCGTTGCGAGTCATAATAGGGATTCCCTAACATACAATTCTAGGGGGAAATGTACACAAATGCTATTTCTCGCCCGTTGTGAGTCATAATAGGGATTGCCTACAACGCACGGCTACTAGGCCGACCCAATACGGTAGTTGCGCCGAGTTTTTTCCAGTAGTTTTAATCAGTCTTTTCACAGTTTTGACTTGCTTTTCTTTGGGTTTTCTTCTGTATTTCCTTTTCCTTTTTCTTTTTTTTTCAGTTTTGTTGGTTTACTTTTTGGCCTTTTCTTTCTAATCTTTTCAACAAGGGCGTGAGGGAGGGGGACGAAAACACCCGTTTCTTCCACGCCCAAGCTTCCCAGCGCCGGCGTGGGAACTGCATCCGCGTCCTCGACGTCGATGGCTCCCACGTCATGGGGCATGCAGGGAAGGCCGACGCCCTGCTGGGCCTCTACTCCGCCCTGCTGGGCCAGATGACGATGCCCATATGGCACTTCGACGTGGAGGGCCTCTACATGGCCGCGCCTCTAGTCCATGGGCCATCTCCCGTGGCCCCCTTTAGCCCTGAGGAGGTCAAGCGGGCCGCCCTCTACCTCGACCGGACGAGTGCCCTAGGCCCACGGGCTGGGCCCTGCCTTCTACCATGCCGCTTGGGTGGCTGTCAGTCGGGACGATGGTCGCCTGTTCGACGCACTCCACAACGGCATAGCCTGGCTGCATGGAATCAACCGGTCGTACATTGCTTACTCCCAAAAGCGAACGGGGTTCCGACGCCTGGTGCGTTCCGCCCAATTTCTCTCCAAAACGTAGACGTCAAGATTCTCTGTCGCGGGCTCACCTCGTAGCTTCAGAACCAAATTAGTATCGTCATTGACGAGGATTAGTCTGGGTTCATCCCCGGGCGGAGCATTGCCAAGATTTTTTTCTACGCCGCGCAGATGGTGCAGTGCTTCAAGCTAACTGCCCCAACCCTCGTCTTTAGACCCGACTTCACCAAGGCATTCGACTGCATCAACTGGGCAAGTCTGAGGGCGACCATGCTGGCGCGCGGGTTCCCCGCTGCCTGGTGCGACTAGATGGATATGATCTTCCAGTCATCGCGCTCCAGCGTGATCCTCAACGGCGTCACAGGGAAATGGTTCCCTGTATGCTGCGGGCTCGGGGGGGGGGGACCTCTCTCCCCTACCTCTTCCTGCTCGTTGCAATCGTGCTTCAGCGGCTGATCTGCCACGACGACTTAATTCAACATCCGTTGGTCGATGGTGCGCCCCCTCTCGTGCTGCAGTACACAGACGACACGTTGATCATCATGCGCGTGTGCCCGTCCGCGGCGGCCCGTCTCTGTGCTACGCTCGACAGGTTTGCCGTGGCCACTGGGCTCATCATAAACTACTCCAAGAGCACCCTGGTCCCGATGCACGTCGCCGACGACACTTTGGCCGTTGTCGTTTCTGCGATGGGCTGCAAGCCAATCTTCGGCTCCCATTATCTTGCTCCAAGATCGCGCTGGCTGACTTCCACTACTTCATCACCACAGTAGATCGTTACCTTGCCGGCTGGCGTGCCTTCCTGCCCTCGCCTGCTGGGCGGTTGGTGCTCCTGGATGCCATCTTGTCGTACACCATTGGCGTGCTCAAGCTCCCCCCTAAGGTGGTCAGTGCGTTGGACTGTCTCCGCCACGCTTTCCTTTGGGACGCGGTCGAGGGTGCGTCCGACGCGCAATGCTTGGTGGCGTGGGACCGGGTATGCCGGGATAAGGAGGACGGTGGCCTGGGGTTCGGGACCTCGCCACTCGAAACAACTAGCTCCTCTTGAAGATTCTACACCGCCTCCACTTTGCTACTCGTCTCGGTGGGCGTCTTGGGTTTGGAGCTCACTTGCCAAGCGCCTTCTCCTGGACACCCAGGGCTCGCCCCTCGCCTGTGAGCATTGTGTGTGTCTCTGGAGGCTCATGCATCTCTATCACTCGCTCACTCGCGTAGTCGTGGGGGATGGGCGAACGACGGCCTTCTGTGGACCCATCCGCTGCGCCTTCCTGGAGCTGGCCTCGCACGCCACGTGCTCGGAGGCGTCAATATGGGCTGTGCGCACCCTTGGCCTCGACGCGGTCCTGGTGCCGCGGATTTCTGCCAGGTCTTCCCGGGAGTGCCTCCTGTTGCTCCCTCTCATTGGTCGCGAGGAGGGAGCCCGCGCGGGCATCGTTGACCTCCGATCCCAGGTGCCGTGTGGGAAGGAGAGTCTCACCTCCAGCGCGGCCTACAAGCTGTTGCGCCTCGACGGTGAGGTCATTGAAAATGATGCCTTCCTTTGGAGCTCTACAGCGTCGTCCAAAGTCGGGTTCTTCTCCTGGCTGCTTACATTGGGAAGGATCCACACCCGTGACAACCTGCTGAAAAAGAACTGGAGCTGCGCGAGGCTGGCTAACCGGAGTGCGGGGCCCTCCTCGAGGCACCTGGCCCCACTTGATCTTCGGGTGCGCCTTTCGCGCGCGCATATTGCGGCGCCCTATGACTTTCCACCATGAGGTGAACGGTGCGGCAGCTGCATCTCTCTGATATCTCTGGCGCCGCAAGCCTTCGTGCTGCTCTATTGTTGGCACGTGTGGAAGCGGAGGAACGTCGTGCTCTTCTGGAGGGAGTCCCCCTCCCTGTTTGCCATGCTGAAAGCCTGCTGTGACGACATTGTCCTCTGGCGCAGCCGCTTTAATCGACGTGTGGTGGCCAAATTTCGTGTTTTGACCCTTTTTGCAATCAAAATCGGGATCTGACCCCAGTTCGGAAAAATTTCGAGATCTGACCCTTTTGCCTACCGCCAGAGGGCCTGGCGGTAGGATTGTGTGCCCTACCGCCATACCCTACGGCGGTAGGGCCTTTGACGGCGACTGACGGCCGTTGGCAGGCGCTGACGTGGAAAAGGGCCTACCGCCATCCCCTACGGCGGTAGGTTACTGGAGCCTACCGCCATACCCTCTGGCGGTAGGGTCCTGTGTTCTGGATAAGGTGGGGAGGGGCTGGATATTCCCCCCCTCCTCAACCACTCATTCAGCCCACATCACCTCTCCACCGAGCTCAACTCTCCCCCTCTTTCTTTGAAGCACAAGAGCCTCCCAAATCTCTCTCATTTGTTTGAGATTTCTCCGGTGGATTCTTATCATTTTCATCACTCAAGGTGGCTCTCTCATTTCCCCTCATTTTGAGCTTGATGAAAGTGTACTTGAGTATTGCTGTCACCGGCAAGGAACGGACACCCTTGCAACGTCATACCTCCCAAAAAGCTTAACCTCGGCATTTGGGTCATTCCAATGTAAGACGCTTCTTACTTGAACTACAAGATCATCAAAGCTTGGACTTGTGTCAAAAACCATAGCCTCTTCCCCTTCATCGTCATTTCCAAGCATAAATGTCGACTTGTCCAAATAATGAACGTTTACGAGCTTATGCATCTAAGAAAATGAGAACAATATAATCAATCCATATATGTCATCCAACCAACACAAATGGACAAATGAACGAAATTTTGCATAACTACTATTCATACTAAAGTTAACCTAACCATTAACCACTAACCCTAACCATAACCCCTAACATAACCATTATAACCCTAATCCCCAACATAACCACCCAACATCCCTAACCCTAACCCTAACACCAACCCCTAACATAACCACAACGCTAGCCATAAATGCATCATAAATGTACACAACAACATCAACACCTAGGGTTTGCAATAAATTGACCAAATCAACACAAAACAAAGATCTCAACCAATCAAAAGAAGGGGGAATGGGGGAGGTACCTTGGGTGATTAAAATGCTCCGGATCCACCGATGAAATCCCAAGCA
>NC_041383.1:817996786-817999782 GCF_002162155.2 Triticum dicoccoides | reverse complement strand
TGGAGGGAGTCCCCCTCCCTGTTTGCCATGCTGAAAGCCTGCTGTGACGACATTGTCCTCTGGCGCAGCCGCTTTAATCGACGTGTGGTGGCCAAATTTCGTGTTTTGACCCTTTTTGCAATCAAAATCGGGATCTGACCCCAGTTCGGAAAAATTTCGAGATCTGACCCTTTTGCCTACCGCCAGAGGGCCTGGCGGTAGGATTGTGTGCCCTACCGCCATACCCTACGGCGGTAGGGCCTTTGACGGCGACTGACGGCCGTTGGCAGGCGCTGACGTGGAAAAGGGCCTACCGCCATCCCCTACGGCGGTAGGTTACTGGAGCCTACCGCCATACCCTCTGGCGGTAGGGTCCTGTGTTCTGGATAAGGTGGGGAGGGGCTGGATATTCCCCCCCTCCTCAACCACTCATTCAGCCCACATCACCTCTCCACCGAGCTCAACTCTCCCCCTCTTTCTTTGAAGCACAAGAGCCTCCCAAATCTCTCTCATTTGTTTGAGATTTCTCCGGTGGATTCTTATCATTTTCATCACTCAAGGTGGCTCTCTCATTTCCCCTCATTTTGAGCTTGATGAAAGTGTACTTGAGTATTGCTGTCACCGGCAAGGAACGGACACCCTTGCAACGTCATACCTCCCAAAAAGCTTAACCTCGGCATTTGGGTCATTCCAATGTAAGACGCTTCTTACTTGAACTACAAGATCATCAAAGCTTGGACTTGTGTCAAAAACCATAGCCTCTTCCCCTTCATCGTCATTTCCAAGCATAAATGTCGACTTGTCCAAATAATGAACGTTTACGAGCTTATGCATCTAAGAAAATGAGAACAATATAATCAATCCATATATGTCATCCAACCAACACAAATGGACAAATGAACGAAATTTTGCATAACTACTATTCATACTAAAGTTAACCTAACCATTAACCACTAACCCTAACCATAACCCCTAACATAACCACTATAACCCTAATCCCCAACATAACCACCCAACATCCCTAACCCTAACCCTAACACCAACCCCTAACATAACCACAACCCTAGCCATAAATGCATCATAAATGTACACAACAACATCAACACCTAGGGTTTGCAATAAATTGACCAAATCAACACAAAACAAAGATCTCAACCAATCAAAAGAAGGGGGAATGGGGGAGGTACCTTGGGTGATTAAAATGCTCCGGATCCACCGATGAAATCCCAAGCAAATGGAGTGGATCTAGGGGGGCTTTGTGAGGGGGAGAGAGGGGGAAGAGGAGCTGAGCACGGGGAAGAAGATGAGTGGGGAAGAAGAGTGGTGGTGGGGCCCACAAACCAGCCCCTCCCCACCTTATCCAGAACACAGGAACCTACCGCCATAGGGGATGGCGGTAGGCCCTTTTCCACGTCAGCGCCTGCCAACGGCCGTCGGTCGCCGTCAAAGGGCCTACCGCCGTAGGGTATGGCGGTAGGGCACGCAATCCTACCGCCAGGACCTCTGGCGGTAGGCAAAAGGGTCAGATCCCGAAATTTTTCCGAACTGGGATCAGATCCCGATTTTGTTTGCAAAAAGGGTCAAAACACGAAATTTTGCCACGTGTGGTTGCAAACCCTGCGCATGTAAAAAGTCTCTGCCTCCCCCCTGCAGCTATTCGATGTTGTCCCTGTTGTCATGCTTTCGTACCGATCTATTGAGAGGAGCCGCTGGCGATGATGATTCAATAAAATTCAGGTGGGGGAGTTCTCTATTCAACACATATCTCAGTTTTTTCATGCATATTGTATACTATTCATATACATATTGATAAAAAAATTATGCAAACTTAACATACATTTTCAATATAGATGATCAAATTATTTTAATATATAAGGTTTGATGCCTATTTTTATCATATACATAGAAAACATTTTTATCCACATTTAACATTTTTTTCAAATATATATTTTGATGTCTTTTTTTCATTCATATTGTAAATGATTGGTATCCATATAAAACATTTTCTTATACATGTTTAATATCTTTAAAATGCATGATTAATTTCTTTTAAATGTAACTTACATTTTATGAATGGTTTGAAATAGGTTTTTTGAAGTCATGAACCTTTTTTTAACATTGTATAACATTTTTCAAATATGTCACGTATATTTTGATGGAAATAACTAAACTTTTTTTAAATGTCATGATTTTTTAATGCTATAGATAGTTTACAAGTTACACTAACAAAACAATTTCATCTGGTTAACATTTTTCAAATTGTAGATGAACTTTATAGAAAAATCAAGTACGTTTAGTTTTTAGTAATATGTGTTTTTTTAATATAAAAAATAATTAAAAAAACCAGCTTGAGAAAATCTACAATGGAAACTATTCTACAGAAACGACTCTTTTTTTCATATAATTGACTAAACGTAACAAAAATTGGAGCTACGTTAAGTTGCCCGACTCGTTTCGAGCTACCTTGAGGCAATGGGCTCTTTTTTATTACGAGAAGCAAGACATAGACTCCGGCAAAAACGCAGAAATTACTCTCTTTTTTAAAAGAAAAACAACAATAGAGGCTTTATTCAACATTCATGGGAATGCGAAAGTCTAATGGAGGATTACACAGCCATACATGGTGACCCGGTGCAAGAGACAGAAACGTCCTCGCCATCCCGTGCGCTTCTCCATTTGCCTCTGCGTCGTTCATGAATCATGAGAGAACACGCTGTCCTGAAAACTGTTCCTTCTAGTTATATTTTCTTTGATGATCTTCCCATAGTTTCCATTGCAGCGTGCCTGCTTGATGTCATTTACCACCCCAAGACAATCAAATACAAATAGCATCTTTTGTGGCTGTAAGATCTTCAGCAATTGCCATTGACTCTCTGACAGGTGACAGCCAGATAGGCCAGCGTTGGGCCACCATACACGTACCTTGCCGAGCGAAAGTATTACATTTATTTCCTTTAGGGCATAATTCAGGCCGAAAATGCAAATGTGGTACTAAGAGCATCTCCTGCCGCGCCTCC
>NC_041383.1:817958990-817996530 GCF_002162155.2 Triticum dicoccoides | reverse complement strand
GGGCGCCGGCACAAGCGAAAAGGGCGTGTGGGTCTGCCTTGTCGGCGAGTCGAGCGCCTCTTCCCGCCGTTTCTTCCCGCTTTTCCCCACTTCCCTCCCATTTTCTCCTTTCCTCCCGCCAATCTCCCTCCCGCTCGCCTCCCAGCCGGCCGCCATGCGACCGAAGAAGTACGTCGTCCCCCGCGCCGCGGCAACCGCGACCGCCTCCGTCGCCCAGCCGAAGCAGAGGAAGCCGAGGGCGCCGCCGTCCAAGCCACCGGGCATGACAAACGCCGATTGGAGGGTGGAAGTGCAGCGACGGGAGGCTATCACCACCGACCAGTGGAACAGGGCCATCGCCAAGAAGGCCCGTGACAACGCGGCACGCGCGGCTGCGGCTGCCGTTTCGGCGGACCAGGCCGACGCCGAGGCGACTCGCGCGGGGATGATGAATCCACCCGGCAACCACACGCAGTACGCGCCCTGGGTCCAGCAAGGCGTCGGCTCTTCGTCGCAGCAGCCATGGGGATCGTCTTCGCCGGGCTACGCCGGCGGGGAGGCGCACGGTGGGTTCAACCGAAACGTCACTTTCCCCCATGGACACCCGGCCCAGCGCACACCCTCTCCCGCCTTCACCAGCGTGCAGTACCCTCCATACAACTACTCGCCGCCCGCGTACGCGTCCTCCCCGACGCCCCTCTCCGCCGTTGTGCGCTACCCTTCTCGCACCTCGGCGACGCCGACGAGACCGAGGCCGACATGGACGACATCATCGCGGCAGGTTCGGCCGCGGCCGCCGCGTCTCCCGCGTTCACCGCGGATGAGACGGTGGATCTCAGCGGCGGCATGGACGGCGAGCTCGGCTACGTCTACGGTGACGAGGAACAGGAGGAGCAGGAGGAGGAGGACGAGGAGAAGGAGCCGGCAACTGTTCCGGCGAGGAGGAGCAACAAGAAGAAGCGGGCGGCCAGGTCAGGCGAGCCGCGCATCAAGTGGGCGTCCAAGGAGGAGGAATGCCTCGCCGAAGTATGGAAAGTCGTCTGCCTCGACCCGATCACCGGCACGAACCAGAGCATCGAGACGTACTGGGAGCGCATCAAGGCCGAGTTCGACGAGCGCAAGCTCGTCGACCCCTACTTCAAAGGCGTCTACATGCAGCGTGGGTCGAAGGCGATGGCGAACCATTGGGGGCGTATCCAGGGGGCGTGCAACAAATGGCATGGGGTCGTCGAGGAGGTCGCCGCTCGCCCGTAGAGCGGCGCCAGCGTTGAGGATCAGGTATGCCACGCCGGTCTCCCGCCTCTCTTCGCCGTGTGTGACCGCCAACTGTTTGTTCGTCCGCGCAGTTGTTGCGCATGTTCGGCCTGTATCGGCAGAGCAACAACGACGCCGAGTTCAAGTACCTCCACGTTTACAAGCGCATTGACAAGTGCCAGAAGTGGGCTGAAGTCAGGCGCACCCTCGACAAGGCCAAGGAGACCTACAAGTCGGACGCGCCGACTCCGGGCGCGCCAGAAGGGCGGCCAGACGGCAACAAAGGTGCCAAGAAGGGGAAACACGCCGACGCGGCCACCGCTCGCGTGCAGGAGTACGTCCAGCACTGCCTTGCCGACGCACAGGTCCGGGCCGCCCTTCGTGAAGAGAAGACCAAGGCGCGGTGGTCGGCGTTGATGTCAAGCAGCGCCGTCAAGCTCGACCTACTCCGGACCAACGTCGCCACGAAGAAGAGAAACACCGACCTGGCTTTCCTGCTGGGCGGGGCGGACATGCTCCAGAGTACCGACGAGGCGGTCAAGGCGTGGTACTTGGCGGAGCGTGGCCTCATCCTGAACCAGCTTCCCTCGACGACGCCGCCCACGCCCACGACGACGCCACCCACGCCCACGCACACGCCGCCGCCGCCGCCAAGCCCGAGCGATGATGCCGCCGAGACTGTCCGCAGCACAGAAGCCACGCCGACGCCGCCAAGCATAGAGACCCCGTCAAGCCCGCGCACGCCGACTCCGCCGACGCCGGAGGCCGACCTCACCGACTGATGCGTGCTTCCGTCCTTTCTGCTTTTTGTACGCCGAGCTTTTCATCCGATCGCCGATCTACTGGCCGCTTGATCGCCGGATTGTGGCGTCTATTTTGTGCGCGGGAATGACTACGTTTGAATTTACCGTGGCTGGGGGACGCCGTCTTGGGGTGCCGCCTGGGGGCGTGGCTGGGAGCTAGGCTGCCCCCAGGGGCTAATCTAGCGCCGGTTCGGCCCCAGTCTGCCCTTTTTCAACGCCCTGGCGGGCTGAACGGCTGGAGATGCTCTAAGCTCCGCCACCATACAAGGTGCAAACGTGAGCGCATTTCCCTGCGCCAGCGAGAATGCGGGGCGGCGCGACCCTCACAACCGACAGTCCGACAGTGCGCGCGGTTGCCGTGCAGAACTCCGGACCTCCGGCTAAGCGGGCGTAACTGCAGTGCGTCCTCCGTCTACAGCTCCATGGCATTCTGCACCTCGCCGTGCACAGCTGCAATATGGTGTTTTTTGCTAAGTTGTTTCAACTTCGCATGGAGGTTATGTATGGGTTCAGTCTAGGAGAATTGCTCCGTTTTCCTCATCCCCAGGCGGCGGCAGAGCTACCGCAAATACTTCGACAAACAAATTTTAGTGCTATTTCGGCGAGCCAAATCTGTATTCGGCGTATCTCTCTATGAAAAGTGAAATGGAAGTGTTTACAAACGGTGCACCGGCTGAAGCTTCGGCCGGTCCCGCGCACACCGCTCGACCGGGTAGCGATCCAGCGCTCCCGCACCTCCCGATCCATGTTGTTTTTTTTTCTTTCGGCCCATCACGTGGCTTGGCCCACCACGTTTACTCGGTCAGCTCTTTTTTCACCAACCGCTCAAGCTGTGGGGTGGGAAAAATATCTACAACTGCAGCCGGACGAAGTTGCATCCTTTTTTTGCTGCAACGACGACGATTGTTGCTGCAACTGCCGTTGTCTTTTGCTACGACCAGCGTGTTTATTTGCTACATCCATTTTTTTAATGGTGATGATTGGTGTCTGGCGTTCGTGCAGATGACTGGGACAACGATTTCTGCTGCAACTATCGTCGGATTTTGCTACAACTGACGAAGAAATTTTCTACATCAATTCATGGCAGAGATGCACCCGGGACAACAACAACAATGATTTTTGGTTGCAAATGTCGTTGTCTTTTTTGCTACCACCAGAGAGTTTTTTGCTACATCTATCTGAATGGTCATGTTTGGTGGCCATCAATTCGTGCAACCCATGCAGCGAATGTCGGGGTGGAAAAAAGCTTCAACTATCGATTTCTTGCCCAAATGAAAAAAGCTGCAACCGTTTACATGAAAGCTTCAACCATACATTTAAAAAGCTTCAACCACATGAAAAAAAGCTTCAATGGATGTGGACAAAAAGTTTCAATAACAGAAAAAGCTTCAACCAGTATGTGAAAAAGTTTCAACTAGCGAAGGAGGAAGCTTCAACCATGGAAAGAGCTTCAATCGATGTTGGAAAAAAGCTTCAAACCGTGGAAAAAGTTTCAACCAGCGCGAAAAAAGCTTCAACCGGCATGCAAAAAAGCTTCAACCGGCGAGATGGAAAGCTGTGTCCATGGAGTCAATTTGCTGGGATGGGGGGCACGACGGTGATGGCGGAGCTACAACGGCGGCTGATGGCGGAGTTGCGACTGTGTGCCGCGGTGCTGCAACCACGGGGCGGTCAAGGGAGCTGCAATGGCGACCTTGGGCACGACGACCACCTCGGGCACGACGCCGGCAACCTCGCGCGCGACAACGGCGAGCGGCGACGGCGAGGTGTGAGGTTGCGACAGCGCGGCGGACGGTGCGAGCCGGCGGTGCTTCGCGGTCGCGCATCCATGGTGGCCCCGACTGGCTCGCTACTCTCTGTATGCGCTCGAGGCAAGGATAATGTAAAAAAGGTTGAAGAGGAGCTGGATCTGACGGTCTCGCGTGGCCAGATCGGACAGCTGGGGCAGACCGGCCGAAACTTTCGGCCGGCGCACCGGCGCCCAGTGCTGGCCTGTGAAAACCGTATGTATGGATTCTTTGGGTCGTGGTTTGATTTTTACATTTACTAGTCTTGGAAAGCCGGTGGTGTTTGGTTGCCACGATAGCTGCAGAGAATGAGTTGATGGCAGCCACGTGACCTTATACAGTGTATGTATTGTACTCCCTCCGTTCCCAAATAATTGTCTTTCTAGCCATCTCAAATGGACTACAACATACGGATGTATGTAGATATATTTTAGAGTGTAGATTCACTCATTTTGCTCCGTATATAGTGTGAAAAGACAAGACTACCTGAGTGAAAGGATCGATATGGTTGACTAGAGGGGGGGGGGGGTGAATAGGCAACTAACAATTTCTAACATTTTCTTTACCAAATTAAACTTTGCAACAAATAGGTTGTCTAGATGTGCAACTAAGTGAGCAACCTATATGATGCAATATCAACTAGCACGCAAGCAAACAAGAGATGTAACAATAAGTAAGCTTGCCAAAGTAAAGGCACGAAATAACCAATAGTGGAGCCGGTGGAGACAAGGATGTGTTACCGGAGTTCCTTCCTTTTAAAGGGATCCACGAACATGGTCCCCCTTGAGAAGACTTTGCAAAGATCTCATATTGACGTGGGCTAAACGGCGATGCCAAAGCCATTCCACGTCAACTTTAGCCATTGGGCATGTCGCGGTCTTAGTGGATTGCTCCGAAAAGTTAACCACATAGAGACCGTTCTCGACATGCCCAACGAAGGCTACTTTAAAAGTCTTGCTCCACAAGAGGGCCACGGTATCAATATCAAAGAATGTGGCAAAGCCCATGAGTGCAAGTTGACGAACGGAAAGTAAATTAAATGCAAGGGACTCAACAAGCATGACTTTCTCGATCGTTAGATCATGAGAAATGACAACCTTGCCGAGACCCAATACCTTAGAATGTGATGCATCACCCCACTCAACATTGGTGGGCATAGATGGAATCTCTTGCACGTCCACCACCAAGTCCTTGCTCCCGGTCATATGATTTGTTGCTCCACTATCGAGCAACCATGATCCCCCACCGGAAGCAAACACCTACACGAGATCAATGCTTGGTTTTAGGTACCCATTTAGTAATGGGTCCTTTGATGTTAGTAACAAGGGTCTTGGGAACCCAAATAGACCATTCAATGTATTCATAAGAGGAACCAACAAATTTAGCATAAACATGTCCATCACTAGCACGGCACAACACATATGAAGGGTTAAAGTCGCCAGCTTTGTTTGAGGAAATGTTCTTGCCCTTTTGGACATCAACTTCCTTCACTTTCTCCTTCTTCTTCTTAGAAGTACCCTCTCCCTCTTTCACGAACGTTTGTTTGAGGGGAGGAGGACGATTGGCCTTGTTGTTCTTCTTCTTCTTGCTCTTGGACTTGGGTGCAAACCCAATTCCTTCTTTGCCCACAACTTCCTTTTGATTGCTCAAAAGGTCGTTGAGGTTTTTCTCACCTTGAATACAAGTCACAAGGCCCTTCTCAAGTTGTTCCTTCAACTTGGCATTTTCCTCCACAAGATGCACATACTCACAACGAGGGTTAGTTGCACATGCATTATCAATTAATACCATATGAGGGAAGGTGGCCTTTTCCTTGATTAGCTTAACTTGGAGTTGAGCATGAGACTCCTTGAGGCTAGCATGAGTACCCTTCAAGACCTTGTGGGCCTTGTCAAGTATCTCAAACTCCTCTTTGAGTCTAGCATGATCAACCCCAAGTTTAGCCTTCTCGGAGGTTAGCACATGAGACATGACAAGAGCATGATCAAGATCTTTCTTTAACTTAGCATGGTCATCATTGTGTGACTCCTCAAGAGTCAAACGATGCACACGCTCTTCCTCAAGAGCATTAGAGAGATCTGATATCTCATCGGCATAGTCACGACTATGACCTTCCATCTTGGAGATGGTTTCTTCGTGAGCCTCGATCATGTCATTGGCCTCACCAAGTTGTTCCAAGAGAGCAACAAAGTGCTTCTTGGACTTTCCCTTGAGCTTACTCATAAAAGACTCAAATTCATTCACTTCCTCATTAGACTCAACATGTCCATCAATGCAATCCTCCATGGAGGGATTAGTAATGATGGTGGTTGTGATGTTGGGGGTTACCTTGTTTGAAGCCTTAGCCATGAGGCATCTAGCGGTGATGTTTCCGTTGGGTGATTCGAAGAGAGACACCCGGGGAGTAGCAATGGCAATGGATGCCATGGCCGTTGCTTCTTCATTCTCATCATCATCGTCATCCTCTTGGTATTCTTTTTGAACCACCAACCCACGCGTGGGAGTCTTCTTGGCGAAGTTGTTCTTGTTGGGGAAGGACTTGGCTTTGTCTTTTCGAATGAACTTTCCACCATTGTCTTCCCGCTTCTCGTAAGGACAATCCGCAACGAAATGGCTCACATTGCCACAGTTGAAGCAAGTTCTCACTCGTTGCTTGCCCTTGACGCCACTTGAGTTGTTATTGTTGAGGTTGGGTCTTGAGCTCTTCTTGCTCCAAAATTGTCTTGAAGCAAGGGCCATGTGCTCACGGTAGTCAAACTTGGTGTCTTCGGGGTTGCTTTCCTCATCCTCCACTTCTTCCTCTTCTTCCACAATAACCTTGGCCTTCAAGGCAAGGTTAGGCTTCTTTACTCTTTGAGAACGGAGCACCGCATTGTCGGCGGTCTTGTCCAAGATCCTCATTGCAACGAACTCATCCAACACTTCACTTGAGGTCATGGTGTGGAAGTCCGGTCGTTGACGAATGACGGAGGACATGGCTTTGTTGTAGGGCATCATGGCCTTGAGGAACTTCCGCTTGATCCAATTGTCATTCGTGTCCTTGCTTCCATGATCTCGGAGTGCCACCGCGAGTTTGGTCACTCTTCGAAAGAGCTCACGAGGTTCTTCGTCTTCTTTCATTGCAAACTCATCGGCTTCATCTTGCACCACTTCATAGTTGGACCGTTGAATGCTAGCACTTCCACGATAGAGACCCTCGACACATTTCCATGCTTCTTTAGCCACGACATGGGGTCGAAGGTGAGGGAGATCTTCGGGAAGGATTGCATCTTGGATGATGAAGAGAGCACTCTCATTGAATTGATTGTCCACGGCTTCTCGGGGGGTGAAGTTGCTTGGGTCATGAGGATAAAAACCTTCTTCAATGATTCTCCAAAGGTTAGTGTTCACATGTTTCAAATGACGCTTAAAGCGATAGATCCAATTATCAAAATCTTCATGTTTCTCATATTTAGGAGGTGGACCGGCATGATTCAAATGAGTGGAGGGGATAGGCCCTCCATAAACCGGGGGTTCCACATGGGCAAAGATGCTGGTGCCATTTCTACCACTAGTAGAAGGACTCTTTTCATTGTTAGCTTCCCCTTTGTCGGAGATAGCATCCGTCACCTTGTTAGTAGGATCACCCACTTTCATAGGCGCGGTAGATAGTTTGAGTCCCTCTAGGAAATCATTAAACATGCTTTTAACCTCGGCCGTCATGGAGGTTTTCAATGTGTCTAAAGCCACATTGAACTCCTCACGAGAGAACGAGGTTCCCCCTTCGGCCGAAGATGAGATGGGATTCACACAGGAGTGTTCCTCCGCACCATCGTTGGTGTCAACCATACTCTTCGGACGGCAAAGTCCTTAATAAAGAGACGAGGCTCTGTTACCAATTGAAAGGATCGATATGGTTGACTAGAGGGGGGGGGGGGTGAATAGGCAACTAACAATTTTTAACCTTTTCTTTACCAAATTAAACTTTGCAACAAATAGGTTGTCTAGATGTGCAACTAAGTGAGCAACCTATATGATGCAATATCAACTAGCATGCAAGCAAACAAGAGATGTAACAATAAGTAAGCTTGCGAAAGTAAAGGCACGAAATAACCAATAGTGGAGCCGGTGGAGACAAGGATGTGTTACCGGAGTTCCTTCCTTTTAAAGGGAAGTACGTCTCCTTAGAGCGGTGCGGAGGCACAATGCTCCCCAAGAATCCACTAGGGCCACCTTATTCTCCTCACGCCCTCACACGATGCGAGATGCCGTGATTCCACTATTGGTGCCCTTGAAGGCGGCGACCGAACCTTTACAAGCAAGGTTGGGGCAATCTCCACAACAATCGGAGGCTCCCAACAACAACAACACCACCAAGCTTCACCGCAATGGAGTATGGCTTCGAGGTGATCTCAACCGTCTAGGGTGCTCAACACCCAAGAGTAACAAGATCCGCAAGGGATAAGTGGGGGGAATCAAATATCCTTTGGTGGAAGTGTAGATCGGGCCCTTGTCACCCAATCCCGAGCAAATCAACAAGTTTGATTGGCTAGGGAGAGAGATCGGGCGAAAATGGAGCTTGGAGCAACAATGGAGCTTAGAGGTGGAAGAGGTAGTCAACTAGAGGTAGAAGACATCCCTTATATAGTCGTGGAAAGAATCCAACCGTTATCCACTAGTTCTGCCCGCGACTCACGGTACTACCGCTCCAAAGACGCGGTACTACCGCGGCACCGCGTGGTACTACCGTGGACCACCACGGTACTACCGTGGCAACTGCACAGGCCGGAACAAGCCTGAAGAAGGAGCAGTACTACCGCTTGCGTGGTACTACCGCTCCCCCTTGTGATACTACCGCAAGGCAGGAGGGTCACGGCCTGGGAAGGGCGCGGATGAAATAAATTACATCCGTGCCTACTTCCGCAAAAACTAGGGTGGTGCAAAAACCCGACGCGGTACTACCGCCTGCGAGGCGCGGTACTACCGTGGTCGGCGTGGATGTAAAAAATTACATCCGCGCCTACTACCGCGACACGGCGGTACTAGGCCGAAGGGCCACGGTACTACGACTCCAAGGGAGCGGTACTACCGTGGGCCCCCACGGTACTACCGCGCTGGACGAGCGGTACTACCGTGGGTGGCGCGGATGTAAAAAATTACATCCACCCCTACTACTGCACCGGAGCGGCACTAGGCCAGGGAGCCGCGGTACTACCGCACCAAAGGGGCGGTACTACCGTGAGGGGCGCGGATGTAAAAAATTACATCCGCCCCTACTACCGCACCGGAGCGGCACTAGGCCAGGGAGCCGCGGTACTACCGCACCAAGGGGCGGTACTACCGTGATGCGCCGCGGTACTACCGCTTGTACCTACGGTACTACCGCAAGTACAGCATTAGTCGCCAGTTTTCCACACAACCAAGATAACGACGGGTAGCTCCAAAGTGCAGGGAAAGGAGGGACAAGTGTACGTGTGATTCCACCCTACCTTTCCGACGCGGACCCCCTCTTAATAGTACGGCTCTCCTACGACTCAACTCCACCAAAGAGAAACGTAGAACAACGCCGGCTTCAACAGTCTCCGAGGGGCACCGAATCGTCTTGTGCCTAATGATGCGGAATCTGAGGGACTCAAGGCACACGATTAGTCCGCACGAGCATCGTCATCAATCACCAAAACACTTAGGGAAAAATATGCCCTTACAATCTCCCCCTTTTTGGTGTATTGATGACAACACGGGATTTGCACAAAGATAAGATAATTTTAGAGCAGTGGCAAACCCCACTTCTCTAAAATATAGACGGGGCTCCCCCTAGATGTGTGCACTTTAGATGAATGATTTGGACTGCATGGCACACAAACTAGTATCAACACTCCCCCTATATTTTAGAGACCAAGACAGGATAATAAGCATAGCATAGCATGAAAGTAGCACAATATAACACAAGCTAGCTAGGATAGATATAGTGCATATGTCTTACACCATACGAGGTAAGATAACCAAGGTTCAAACGAGAAAAACAGCAGAGAGTTCAACTGAAAGCAGCAAACACACGACACACAAACTCGCAAATCCCTACACTCTCTCCCCCTTTGGCATCGAGACGCCAAAAAGGCAGAGAGGACACCTAAACACACAAGAGGTGGCTCAAGCAGAGAAGTCGTCCCATGGCTCTTCGTCAGACACCTCTGCAGCTGGAATGGACTCCTCGACCTCCTCCTCAGAATCAGTCCACCTGTATTCTTGCTTCTCCATCCACTCGGTCTCAGGAGTGATGTGCTCCTCAGACCCGCCAGACACATCCTCGCCATAGAGCTGCAAGACCTTGTTGTGCCGGCGACGACTCTCCTTGGACTCCACGTGAGCCCTGTACTGGCCCTTGGCTTGCATGCAGAAAAGAGACTTCATCTATCCTTCAACTTCTTGGCCCAAGATGGCCTAGAGTCACTCTGAGAGGGCCTAGCAGAACGGCCCTCGGCGCCAGCAACATCCTCATCAACAGCAGCAGCCCTAGCAGCAGACGCCTCAGCACGAGTAGCGGTGTTAGCCCAGTTGGGTTTGACCCTCAGGCAAATGGGCTCATGGCGAATCCAGTCTGGAGCCAGGAACTCCTCCTCAGGGTACATCTTCTCCCAAGTCTTCGAAATTAGCAGAAACAGGTAGGGCCCATAAATAGGCACCTTGCGGTTGAACACAACAAACCGAAGCTCACACCACATGATGTGAGAGACATCAAGTGGCTGAGTCTGAGACGAGCGAGCCTCCTGGCAAATAAGCATCATGTCCACCATATAGGCATGAACCTTGTCTTTGTCACCGATGCGGGGGAACAAGGAGTTGCGGAAGATGCGGTACATGATATCCAGAAAGGGGTTGAGAACCAAGATTGTCTTGCTATTGGCGAGCGTCTTCTCAACCATGAACGGGGTGAGCTTGTCCTTGTCAGCAGAGTCAGCATTGCCGTGAGGGCGAACACCAACAGGAGTGTCAAGTCCATCATCAGCAACTTGAAGCAAATCCATGAACTCCTTCCAGGGAGCAGACAGCTTGCGGCCATTGGTCATCCAAGTCATCCTCCTTTCATCATTGGTGTGAAAATACACTGAGGCAAAAAATTGATAGATGATCTCAGGGTCATAGTCCAGGTGGAAAGAGATCACATGCTCAATTCCAAACTGCTCCACTAAGTCCAGAGCCTCACCAAAGTAGTCACGAAACTTGTCCTTCCTCATGTGGTGCATATCAATCCACTTTACCTCCACATAGGTATTCTGCTTGTTCATGATGACATCCAAGTAGATCTGGGTTTGGGTCTTGTTCCAGAATAGTTCACACCCTCTGACAGTGGAGCGAGGGGTCACATAAGGGTGAAGCTGCCTGAGACGGACATACTCTGTAGGGCCTATCTCATCCATACCCCTGGCGGGCTCCTTGTGCTTGCTAGCTGTGGTCTTGACAGTTCGCTTGGACGCAGATGATCCCTTGGGAACTTCTCCTGGGTTGCGCAGACGCTTGGAGCCAGTGTCACGAACGGGATTGGCCCGGCGAGAGCCACCACCTGAGACACACACGCAAGGCACCAAAACAAAAGGCGAAAAGAATCAATGCAAAGGCCATAAGACAGCACATGAAACCCACAGAAGATAAACGAGAAAGTTGGCATGCGATAGATGTGAACCACGGTAGATCTGCCATGGTTTGCGGTAGTAAAGGCTTAGTACAGCTCTAGACGCGGTAGTACCGTGCGGGGTCACGGTAGTACCGTGGCTGGGGCAGTAGTAAAGTTTTAGTACCACACGATGCGCGGTAGTACCGCGCCCTAGGGGCGGTAGTACCGTGCGAGCGGTAGTACCGCTCCCTACGGGCGGTAGTACCGCGTCGCGTCAGATCTAACAGGATTTGAATCTGAAAAAGAACTGCGAAGCCATGGCGGTGCTACGGTGATCAGATCTAGCGCTAGACAACAATACAAGTGTAAATCCTATGCAATACCACACTCCTTCATCCTAATCTTGCAGAGAGTTAGTCTAGGAATCTCAAGAACATACAAGCCTCCCCCAAAACCTAGAAGAACCAAACACAATCAAAAAGGAGAAGGATTTGGGGAAAAACCTTGGTCCATAGCAAGAGCATGTGGTGGGGAACGATCCCACCGGACGGAATCACGGGAGGGCAGCCGGTGGAGGAGATCCGGCGACGAACGCCGGCTCCATTTGTGAGCACGAGAGAGGAAGAGACAACGTGGAGAGAAAGAGGACGAATGGGTATGGGGAGTTAGAACTCCCCCTGCCCGGCCTTATCCCCACGCGCTCGAACCGGCGCGGTAGTACCGCGGGTCATCGCGGTACTACCGCCCGGGCGGAAGTACCACGCCGAGGCGGTAGTACCGCTCAACCAGGCGGCAGTAAAAAACTACTGCCGCTTGGGGACGGTAGTACCGTGCTCCCATCAGCGGTAGTACCGTGGTTGGCCGCGGTAGTACGGTGGCCGACTGCGGTAGTACCGTGAGCTCACTCCACCGAAGGTTTCAATCAAGAAAAAAAATACGCCTTTGCACGAAAACAGACACAACCCAAAACTACACGAAAACAAGCACATACCAAGGGAACAACAGAAAATCCCTAAGTGAAAAAACCTCTCGAGGAGAGAGGGCGGTGGCCGAAGCCACCTATGTTTGAGTTGGATGGTATGGCACCGCGAAGAATTATCCTTGGGCCCATGACCAAAACTCGTCTTTGAAGCACAAGTACCATAAAAAATGGCTAATCTGAAAGAGGTGATCTATTTATGCATAATGGGGGGAGGGAGAGTTCATTGAGAGAACAACACTCCCCCTATGTCCATGCCTACACCTAAACTAGACAACAAGTTGAGTGTGGTGGGGGGTGCACGGGTTCAAGTCACATTGCTCAAATCAATGATATTTAGCTCATGCCTTAACTCGCGAAATCTTGCTTCATCCAAGGGCTTCGTGAAAATATCTGCAAGGTTATCATGAGTGTTGACATACTTGAGCTCGATCTCCCCTCGCCTAATGTGATCCCGGATGAAGTGATACCGAATCTCAATGTGCTTCGTCTTGAAGTGTTGCACTGGGTTGAGAGAGATCTTGATGGCACTTTCATTATCACACCAAAGAGGCACTTTGTCACAAATGACACCGTACTCCTTTAAATTTTGCCTCATCCATAGGAGTTGAGCACAACAACTACCGGCCGCCACATATTCCGCTTCGGTGGACGAGAGAGACACACAACTTTGCTTCTTGGAAGACCAACTTACCAAGGAGCAACCAAGAAATTTGCACCCTCCGGAAGTGGACTTCCTATCCACTTTGTCTCCCGCCCAATCGGAATCCGTGAAACCTTCATGCTTGAAGTTTGCTCCTCTTGGGTACCATAAGCCAAAGTTTGGGGTATGAGCCAAATATCGAAAGATTCGCTTGACCGCCATAAAGTGACTTTCCTTTGGTGCGGCTTGAAAACGTGCACACATCCCCACACTCAACATGATATCCGGTCTAGATGCACAAAGGTAAAGCAAGGAGCCAATCATGGAGCGATATACCTTTTGATCCACCGCTTTACCATTGGGATCGATGTCAAGTTGGCACTTGGTAGGCATTGGTGTAGTAGCCGGCTTGACATCACTTAGCTTGAATCTTTTAAGCATGTCTTGAGTGTATTTGGCTTGGTTGATGAAGGTTCCTTCTCTTCTTTGTTTGATGTCGAAAGCAAGGAAGAACTTCAACTCTCCCATCGAAGACATCTTAAACTTGGAGGTCATGAGAGCGGCAAATTCTTCATTGAAAGCTTTGTTAGGAGAACCAAAGATAATATCATCAACATATAGTTGGCATACAAACAACTCCCCGTTGACCTTCTTAGTAAAAAGAGTGGGGTCGATTAGCCCTACTTCAAATCCACGATCTTGTAGCAACTCGGTAAGGTGGTCATACCACGCACGTGGGGCTTGTTTAAGGCCATAGAGTGCCTTATCGAGTTGATACACATGATCCGGAAAGTAGGGATCCTCGAACCCGGGGGGTTGCTTGACATAGACCAACTCATTAATAGGACCATTAAGAAAAGCACTTTTCACATCCATTTGTTGCAACTTAAAGTTGTGATGGGAAGCATAAGCAATCAACAAACGAATGGATTCAAGACGAGCAACGGGAGCAAAGGTTTCACCGTAGTCGATACCCTCGACTTGGGAGTAGCCTTGTGCTACCAATCTTGCCTTGTTGCGAATGATGTTCTCATGAGCATCTTGCTTGTTCTTGATGATCCACTTGGTTCCAATGACGTTGTGGTTCCCGGACGGTCTTGGCACCAATCTCCACACCTTGTTGTACTTGAAGTTGTTGAGTTCTTCATGCATGGCATTGAGCCAATCCGAGTCTTCGAGCGCCTCATAGACCTTTTGGGGTTCGACACAAGAGACAAACGCATGATGTTCACAATAGTTTGCCAACTGTCTACGAGTGCTTACCCCCTTTCTTAGGCTTCCAACCACATTTTCCATGAGATGTCCTTGGGTGGTGAGCTTGGAAGCAATCTTCGCGGCACGACGCTCTAATTCTTCCTCGGGTGTGGAAGGAGGAGGGTTGACTTGATGATCTTGAGCGCCGTCTTGAGCTTGTTCTTGACCTTGAGGTTGCTCTTGATCTTGAACTCGCTCGAGGGGGAGAACTTGACCTTGGGCATCAATTAGTGATTCATCACCGTCTTGAGGTGGATCTTGCCCTTGGTCTTGTTCACGAGGTTGAGGGCCTTCACTTTGTTCTTCGGAAGCGTGTGGGTCTTGATGAGGTGATGGCTCTACTAGAGTAGAGCATTGTTCTTCTCCTTCAGCCACAAGGGGTTCCTCAATGGGTAGGATTTGACCAATACCCATTCTTCTTATGGCTTGGGGAGGAATTTCATCACCTATATCACAAGTACAACTTTGCTCCACTTGGGAGCCGTTATTTTCGTCAAACTCCACGTTACACGTCTCCTCAATGAGTCCGGTGGACTTGTTGAGGACACGGTAAGCATGAGAGTTTGTAGCATAACCAACAAATATGCCCTCATGATCTCTAGCCTCAAATTTAGACAACCGAACACCTTTCTTGAGAATGAAACACTTACAACCGAACACCCGGAAGTACTTGAGGTTGGGCTTGTTGCCGGTGAGGATCTCATAAGGAGTCTTGTTAAAGCCTTTGCGAAGATAGAGCCGATTGGATGCATGACATGCGGTGTTGATGGCTTCGGCCCAAAAGTTGTACGGAGACTTGAACTCCGCCATCATGGTCCTTGCCGCATCCATCAACGTCCGGTTCTTCCTCTCCGCAACACCATTTTGTTGAGGGGTATAAGGTGCCGCATATTGATGCTTGATCCCCTCATCACTAAGAAACTCATCCAAGGTGTAGTTCTTGAACTCGGTGCCGTTGTCGCTTCTTATTGTCAAGATCTTTGCATCATGTTGACATTGAGCTTCATTTGCAAAGTTGATGGCGGTTTGTTGGGTCTCACTCTTCCTATTGAAGAAGTATACCCAAGTGTATCTTGAATAATCATCCACAATCACCAAGCAATACTTTCTTCCTCCAAGACTATCAAAAGATGGAGGCCCGAAGAGATCCATGTGAAGGAGCTCCAAGGGTCTCTTCGAGTAGATGATGGTTGAGGGAGGGTGAGCCTTTTCATGAAGCTTTCCTTCGATACAAGCACTGCAAGCACGATCTTTGGCAAAACTAACATTTGTTAGTCCACGAACATGGTCCCCCTTGAGAAGACTTTGCAAAGATCTCATATTGACGTGGGCTAAACGGCGATGCCAAAGCCATCCCACGGCAACTTTAGCCATTGGGCATGTCGCGGTCTTAGTGGATTGCTCCGAAAAGTTAACCACATAGAGACCGTTCTCGACATGCCCAACGAAGGCTACTTTAAGAGTCTTGCTCCACAAGAGGGCCACGGTATCAATATCAAAGAATGTGGAAAAGCCCATGAGTGCAAGTTGACGAACGGAAAGTAAATTAAATGCAAGGGACTCAACAAGCATGACTTTCTCGATCGTTAGATCATGAGAAATGACAACCTTGCCAAGACCCAATACCTTAGAATGTGATGCATCACCCCACTCAACATTGGTGGGCATAGATGGAATCTCTTGCACGTCCACCACCAAGTCCTTGCTCCCGGTCATATGATTTGTTGCTCCACTATCGAGCAACCATGATCCCCCACCGGAAGCAAACACCTACACGAGATCAATGCTTGGTTTTAGGTACCCATTTAGTAATGGGTCCTTTGATGTTAGTAACAAGGGTCTTGGGAACCCAAATAGACCATTCAATGTATTCATAAGAGGAACCAACAAATTTAGCATAAACATGTCCATCACTAGCACGGCACAGCACATATGAAGGGTTAAAGTCGCCGACTTTGTTTGAGGAAATGTTCTTGCCCTTTTGGACATCAACTTCCTTCACTTTCTCCTTCTTCTTCTTAGAAGTACCCTCTCCCTCTTTCACGAACGTTTGTTTGAGGGGAGGAGGACGATTGGCCTTGTTGTTCTTCTTCTTCTTGCTCTTGGACTTGGGTGCAAACCCAATTCCTTCTTTGCCCACAACTTCCTTTTGATTTCTCAAAAGGTCGTTGAGGTTTTTCTCACCTTGAATACAAGTCACAAGGCCCTTCTCAAGTTGTTCCTTCAACTTGGCATTTTCCTCCACAATATGCACATGCTCACAACAAGGGTTAGTAGCACATGCATTATCAATTAATACCATATGAGGGAAGGTGGCCTTTTCCTTGATTAGCTTAACTTGGAGTTGAGCATGAGACTCCTTGAGGCTAGCATGAGTACCCTTCAAGACCTTGTGGGCCTTGTCAAGTATCTCAAACTCCTCTTTGAGTCTAGCATGATCAACCCCAAGTTTAGCCTTCTCGGAGGTTAGCACACGAGACATGACAAGAGCATGATCAAGATCTTTCTTTAACTTAGCATGGTCATCATTGTGTGACTCCTCAAGAGTCAAACGATGCACACGCTCTTCCTCAAGAGCATTAGAGAGATCTGATATCTCATCGGCATAGTCACGACTATGACCTTCCATCTTGGAGATGGTTTCTTCGTGAGCCTCGATCATGTCATTGGCCTCACCAAGTTGTTCCAAGAGAGCAACAAAGTGCTTCTTGGACTTTCCCTTGAGCTTACTCATAAAAGACTCAAATTCATTCACTTCCTCATTAGACTCAACATGTCCATCAATGCAATCCTCCACGGAGGGATTAGTAATGATGGTGGTTGTGATGTTGGGGGTTACCTTGTTTGAAGCCTTTGCCATGAGGCATCTAGCGGTGATGTTTCCGTTGGGTGATTCGAAGAGAGACACCCGGGGAGTAGCAATGGCAATGGATGCCATGGCCGTTGCTTCTTCATTCTCATCATCATCGTCATCCTCTTGGTATTCTTCTTGAACCACCAACCCACGCGTGGGAGTCTTCTTGGCGAAGTTGTTCTTGTTGGGGAAGGACTTGACTTTGTCTTTTTGAATGAACTTGCCACCATTGTCTTCCCGCTTCTCGTAAGGACAATCCGCAACGAAATGGCTCACATTGCCACAGTTGAAGCAAGTTCTCACTCGTTGCTTGCCCTTGACGCCACTTGAGTTGTTATTGTTGAGGTTGGGTCTTGAGCTCTTCTTGCTCCAAAATTGTCTTGAAGCAAGGGCCATGTGCTCATGGTAGTCAAACTTGGTGTCTTCGGGGTTGCTTTCCTCATCCTCCACTTCTTCCTCTTCTTCCACAATAACCTTGGCCTTCAAGGCAAGGTTAGTCTTCTTTACTCTTTGAGAATGGAGCACCGCATTGTTGGCGGTCTTGTCCAAGATGCTCATTGCAACGAACTCATCCAACACTTCACTTGAGGTCATGGTGTGGAAGTACGGTCGTTGACGAATGACGGAGGACATGGCTTTATTGTAGGGCATCATGGCCTTGAGGAACTTCCGCTTGATCCAATTGTCATCCATGTCCTTGCTTCCATGATCTCGGAGTGCCACCGCGAGTTTGGTCACTCTTCGAAAGAGCTCACGAGGTTCTTCGTCTTCTTTCATTGCAAACTCATCGGCTTCATCTTGCACCACTTCATAGTTGGACCGTTGAATGCTAGCACTTCCACGATAGAGACCCTCGACACATTTCCATGCTTCTTTAGCCACGACATGGGGTCGAAGGTGAGGGAGATCTTCGGGAAGGATTGCATCTTGGATGATGAAGAGAGCACTCTCATTGAATTGATTGTCCACGGCTTCTCGGGGGGTGAAGTTGCTTGGGTCATGAGGATAAAAACCTTCTTCAATGATTCTCCAAAGGTTAGTGTTCACATGTTGCAAATGACGCTTAAAGCGATAGACCCAATTATCAAAATCTTCATGTTTCTCATATTTAGGAGGTGGACCGGCATGATTCAAATGAGTGGAGGGGATAGGCCCTCCATAAACCGGGGGTTCCACGTGGGCAAAGATGCTGGTGCCATTTCTACCACTAGTAGAAGGACTCTTTTCATTGTTAGCTTCCCCTTTGTCGGAGATAGCATCCGTCACCTTGTTAGTAGGATCACCCACTTTCATAGGCGCGGTAGATAGTTTGAGTCCCTCTAGGAAATCATTAAACATGCTTTTAACCTTGGCCGTCATGGAGGTTTTCAATGTGTCTAAACCCACATTGAACTCCTCACGAGAGACCGAGGTTCCCCCTTTGGCCGAAGATGAGATGGGATTCACACCGGAGTGTTCCTCCGCACCATCGTTGGTGTCAACCATACTCTTCGGACGGCAAAGTCCTTAATAAAGAGACGAGGCTCTGATACCAATTGAAAGGATCGATATGGTTGACTAGAGGGGGGGGGGTGAATAGGCAACTAACAATTTTTAACCTTTTCTTTACCAAATTAAACTTTGCAACAAATAGGTTGTCTAGATGTGCAACTAAGTGAGCAACCTATATGATGCAATATCAACTAGCATGCAAGCAAACAAGAGATGTAACAATAAGTAAGCTTGCGAAAGTAAAGGCACGAAATAACCAATAGTGGAGCCGGTGGAGACAAGGATGTGTTACCGGAGTTCCTTCCTTTTAAAGGGAAGTACGTCTCCGTTAGAGCGGTGTGGAGGCACAATGCTCCCCAAGAAGCCACTAGGGCGACCGTATTCTCCTCACGCCCTCACACGATGCGAGATGCCGTGATTCCACTATTGGTGCCCTTGAAGGCGGCGACCGAACCTTTACAAGCAAGGTTGGGGCAATCTCCACAACAATCGGAGGCTCCCAACAACAACAACACCACGAAGCTTCACCGCAATGGAGTATGGCTTCGAGGTGACCTCAACCGTCTAGGGTGCTCAACACCCAAGAGTAACAAGATCCGCAAGGGATAAGTGGGGGGAATCAAATATCCTTTGGTGGAAGTGTAGATCGGGCCCTTGTCACCCAATCCCGACCAAATCAACAAGTTTGATTGGCTAGGGAGAGAGTTCGGGCGAAAATGGAGCTTGGAGCAACAATGGAGCTTAGAGGTGGAAGAGGTAGTCAACTAGAGGTAGAAGACATCCCTTATATAGTCGTGGAAAGAATCCAACCGTTATCCACTAGTTCTGCCCGCGACTCACGGTACTACCGCTCCAAGGACGCGGTACTACCGCGGCGCCGCGCGGTACTACGGTGGACCACCACGGTACTACCGTGGCAACTGCATAGGCCGGAACAAGCCTGAAGAAGGAGCAGTACTACCGCTTGCGCGGTACTACCGCTCCCCCTTGCGGTACTACCGCAAGGCAGGAGGGTCACGGCCTGGGAAGGGCGCGGATGAAATAAATTACATCCGTGCCTACTTCCACAGAAACTAGGGTGGTGCAAAAACCCGACGCGGTACTACTGCCTGCGAGGCGCGGTACTACCATGGTCGGCGCGGATGTAAAAAATTACATCCGCGCCTACTACCGCGACACGGCGGTACTAGGCCGAAAGGCCACGGTACTACGACTCCAAGGGAGCGGTACTACCGTGGGCCCCCACGGTACTACCGCGCTGGACGAGCGGTACTACCGTGGGTGGCGCGGATGTAAAAAATTACATCCGCCCCTACTACCGCACCGGAGCGGCACTAGGCCAGGGAGCCGCGGTACTACCGCACCAAAGGGGTGGTACTACCGTGAGGGGCGCGGATGTAAAAAATTACATCCGCCCCTACTACCGCACCGGAGCGGCACTAGGCCAGGGAGCCGCGGTACTACCGCACCAAGGGGCGGTACTACCGTGATGCGCCGCGGTACTACCGCTTGTACCTGCGGTACTACCGCAAGTACAACAGTAGTCGCCAGTTTTCCACACAACCAAGATAACGACGGGTAGCTCCAAAGTGCAGGGAAAGGAGGGACAAGTGTACGTGTGATTCCACCCTACCTTTCCGACGCGGACCCCCTCTTAATAGTACGGCTCTCCTACGACTCAACTCCACCGAAGAGAAACGTAGAACAACGCCGGCTTCAACAGTCTCCGAGGGGCACCGGATCGTCTTGTGCCTAATGATGAGGAATCTGAGGGACTTAAGGCACACAATTAGTCGGCACGAGCATTGTCATCAATCACCAAAACACTTAGGGAAAAATATGCCCTTACACTGGGTTAAGCGTATCCACTACCGGCAGGGACGCCTACGTGTATATAAGGGCACAAAGGCACCGAAAGGATAGATACAAGGTTGTTGGTTAGGTTCAGGCTTGATCTCCAAGTTAGCTAATATACATGGAGATGTGGGAGATCAAGCCTACCTAACTCAGGTTGTTACAACAGATAGACAATGCCTATACACGTACGTAATACAATGTTTAACACTCCCCCTCAATCACGACTACCTAAGTTGAGATTGTGTCTAAATGCTTCTAGATGCCGAAGTGTGAGCGGATTAGTAAACCCATCTGCAACTTGATCACCGGTAGGAATGAATCTGATATTCAACAGCTTGGCTGCCATCCTTTCTCGAACGAAGTGATAATCAATCTCAATGTGCTTCGTTCTAGCATGGAAAATAGGATTAGCAGACAAATACGTGGCACCAAGATTATCACACCGAAGTGACGCCGCCTTTGGATGACGAACATCCAACTCAGTCAACAAGTTCTGAACCCAAATGACTTCAGCAGTAGCATTAGCTAGAGCTTTATACTCAGCTTCTATGCTTGATCTTGATACAGTGGGCTGTTTGCGAGCACTCCATGAAACTAGGTTACCTCCTAGAAACACTGCAAAACCTCCTGTGGATCTTCTGTCATCAGGACAACCTGCCCAATCTGCATCTGAAAAAGCACTCACAAGCATAGAATCAGATTTGTTGATTTTAAGGCCATGACTCTTCGTCCCCTGAAGATATCTCAATATCCTTTTTACTGCTGTCCAATGAACACTAGTAGGAGCATGCAAAAACTGACATACCTTATTTACTGAATATGAAATATCTGGCCTGGTCAATGTCAGATACTGTAATGCTCCTACAATACTTCTGTACCTGGTCGAGTCCTCTCCCCCAAGTGCTTCACCATCATGAAGAGACAACTTGTCAGAGACAGACGAAGGTGTAGATGAAGGCTTACATCCCTTCATGCCTATTCTCTGAAGTATTTCTTGCACATATTTTTCTTGTGACAGCAAAATTCCACTCTGAATATTTTTAACCTCAATCCCAAGGAAGAAATGAAGACTGCCAAGATCTTTGAGAGCAAAGTCCTTACTCAAATCCTTGAGAAGAGCCTCAACTGCTTGAGATGATGAACTAGTGACAACTATATCATCCACATAAATGAGCATAAAAATAGTGATCCCATGCTTATGATAAAAGAAAAGCGATGTATCTCCTTTGGACGGAACAAAACCAAGAGATTGTAACTTTGAGGACAAACGGGAGTACCATGCTCTGGGTGCTTGTTTTAGTCCATAAGGCGCTTTATCAAGTTTACATACATAACGTGGGAAGCGGGAGTTTTCATACCCAGGAGGTTGTCTCATGAACACTTCCTCTTCCAGAACACCATGCAAAAACGCGTTCTTCACATCTAGCTGTCTCATGCACCAGTTTCGTGAGACTGCAAATGAGAGAATTAGTCTGATAGTAGCAGCTTTGACTACAGGACTAAACATGTCCTCATAGTCAATTCCGTACCTTTGCTTGAACCCCTTTGCAACAAGCCGTGCCTTGTACCTGTCAATACTGCCATCTGACTTCCTCTTAACTTTGTACACCCATTTGCAGTCAATGACATTCCTGCCCTTGACAGGAGGAACAAGACGCCAGGTTCTATTTTGTATGAGAGCAGAGTACTCCTCATCCATAGCCTCCTTCCAGCAAGAATCGCCAAGGGCTTCTCCCAAGTTTCGTGGTTCACCTGTTGCACAAAAAGAGCCCCAACGAACACAACCATCCTTGTAAACTTTGGGTTTAAAAATACCATCTTGAGACCTTGTGTGTGAACGAATAGGCGGAGGCAATGCAGGGCGTGCAAGTTGCTGCTGGAGTCGAGTAGATGACGTGGAGACGGGAGAATCCGAGGCAGCAGAGTCAGCAGCGGACTCCTGTAGCCATCCAACAGGCAGCGAGGACAGACGGGCCTCGGAATCAGCAGCCGATCTGTCTCCCGAGGCCACATCGGCAGCCGCTCCAGAGGCGCCAGATGGCGTGGGCTGATCGGCCCGCTCGACGGGCGGAGATGGCGGCCGACCGACACGACGCGCAGGGGGCCCGTCTGGCCCGCCTTGCACGAGATGGTTGGCCCGCTCAGTGGAGGGGAGCTGCGGCCGACTGACGCGACGCGCATGGGGCCCGCCTGTCCCTGCGACCGGTGCGGATCCCGCAGCGGCTGACTCCTCTGGCGCGCTGGATCCCGAGGGAATCCCACCCGAATCCGCCGCGGGATGGGAGCGGGGATCGTCTGCGGCTCCGTGATCTGAAGAGGCTCCTGTAGACATAAAATCATGCAGTGTATTTGCGTCCAAATCAGCAGCAGAATCCTGCACACTTGCATCAGGCGAATGATCAAAGATATGATCCTGAGACAAAGACATGTGGTCAACAGTATTAGCTAGCCCCGTAGAAAGGAATGTAGGTGATGGGAGAAGGTGAGTGGGTAAGAGAACAAGCTCTTTGCGAAGTTGTGCGCCGGCATTCGGATGGAGTTTGGCAAAAGGAAAAACGTGTTCATCAAAAACCACATCTCGTGAGATGTAGACTCCCCCAGAAGCAACATCGAGGCACTTATATCCTTTATGCATGGTACTATAACCCAAAAATACACACTGTTTGGAGCGGAATTCAAGTTTATGTTTGTTGAAGGGACGCAAGTTGGGCCATACAGCACAACCAAAAATGCGGAGGAAGGTGTAGTTAGGTTTAGTGCCAAAAAGACGTTCAAGAGGAGTTTGATTTTTGATGACCCTACTAGGAACACGATTAATAAGATAAACGGCAGCGAGGAACGCCTCATCCCAAAACTTGAGTGGCATAAACGCATGGGCAAGAAGTGATAGACCAACTTCAACAATATGCCGGTGTTTCCTCTCGGCGGATCCATTTTGCTGGTGAGCGTGGGGACATGAAACATGATGGGTGATGCCAATACGCTCAAAAAAGGAATTGAGTTTCTGGTATTCACCCCCCAATCCGTTTGCATGGCAAGAATCTTGCGATCAAAGAGTCGTTCAACATGTTGTTGAAAGAGATGAAATTTCTCAAACACATCAGACTTATTTTTGAGCAAATAGATCCAACTGAACTTGCTAAAATCATCAATAAAACTGACATAGTATTTTTGTCTGCCTACAGAAACGGGTCCAGGACCCCACACATCTGAAAAAATAAGCTCTAAAGGAGCTTTCGACTCACTAGTAGATCGCGAATAAGGAAGTTGATGGCTCTTGGCCATCTGACATGAATCACAGACCAACAAATGATCTTGCTTATTGGAAACTGGAAGACAAAAATCACGAAGAATTTTTTGGACCACCGGTAAAGCGGGATGCCCTAGACGCTTGTGCCACCTTGAAGTAGATGGTTTGACCGCACCAAGAGCTTGACGATGAGGAGCATCATGGCGACCAGACACTGGATATAGGCGACCCTTACTCTTGCTTTGAAGAATGGTTCTCCGAGTGGCCCGATCCTTAACAAAAACAATTTCAGGGTAAACTTCAAGAAAGGCATGATTATCTTTGATAAGACGATGAGGAGAGAGCAAGCTTTGGTCGGCTTGTGGTGAATGAAAGATATTCTTAAGATCTAGTGAGCCATGAGAGGTAGATAAAACTGAATGACCAACATGTGCAATGCTCATACCTTGACCACTCGCGGTGTGGATTTGTTCCGGGCCGGTGTAGCGATCATGAACAGCAAGCTTCTCAAGTTCCCCGGTCACGTGGTCCGTTGCACCGGTGTCAAGATACCAATTAGTATCAACTCCATAGGCATGGGCGGCATTGGCAGATCGGTTTCCACCACCACCGCTGCCGCCGCCGCCGCTAGCAGGGTTGCGTACGTTGTTGTTGTAGCCATGATCATAGCGTTTCCTGCAACGCCATGCACCATGTCCGCTTTCCTTGCAGATCTGGCATCGTTCACGCTGCTGGTCACCGCGGTCACCGCCGCAATCACCATCCTGACGCGAAGACCCACCGGAGTTTCCTCCAGCAGGGTTGTCGGGGAAGCGGCCACCAGTGTTGTTGTTGTAGCCACGGTAGCCGCCACCGTTGTTTCCGCCTCCAGAGCGGCCGCCGCCGCGACCACCACCCCTTGCTGCAAGATTGGCGGTGTAGGCTGCAGTTTGGGCGGCGATCCGCGACTCGGCAGCAAGCAGCAGAGAGAAGAGCTCCCCCAAGCCGATGGGCTGGTCGGTGATGGTTCGAGTGGAGATGGAAGAGACGAAGCCATTGTACTCTGACTCATGCATGAGCCCCTAGAGGATGTGGGAGACGACGTCGTCTTCGTCCAGGGGTTTTCCCGCAGCTGCAAGTTCGTCGGCAAGCCCCTTCATCTTGGTGAAGTAGGCGACCGCCGAGAGGTCACCCTTCCGGGTGTTCCCGATCTGGGAGCAAAGCTGGATGATGCAAGCTCGAGATTGCGAAGAGAAGCACCGGAGAATCTCCTTCCACGCCGACGTTGCCGTTTCACAGGCGCTAACCTGCATGAGGACGTCGCGAGAGAGAGTAGCGATCAGAAACGTCAGAACCTGCTGATCTTGCGTAACCCAGATCGCGTGTTCCGGGTTTGGGGCGGCGGTGATCTCCTTCTTGCCGCCGGCGACTTCTTTCTCCGTCAGAAGTTCAGCAGGTGGCTCCTTCATCGAGCCGTTGAGGTAGCCCATCATGCCGGCCGCCTTGACGTGCGGCAGCACTTGAGCGCGCCAAACCAGGAAGTTATCCCGGCTCAGTTTTTCGGTAATGGTGTGGCCCAGGGAAGCGAGGGAGGGAACAGCCATGGCGACAGTAGAGGAGGAGGACATGGCGATGCGAGGCTAGATGCGATCGGAAGAGCTAGGCTCTATATACCATGTGAAAAGACAAGACTACCTGGGTTAAGCGTATCCACTACCGGCAGGGACGCGTACGTGTATATAAGGGCACAAAGGCACCGAAAGGATAGATACAAGGTTGTTGGTTAGGTTCAGGCTTGATCTCCAAGTTAGCTAATATACATGGAGATATTGAAGATCAAGCCTACCTAACTCAGGTTGTTTCAACCGATAGACAATGCCTATACACGTACGTAATACAATGTTTAACATATAGTCACTTGTTGAAATCTCTAGAAAGACAATTATTTAGAAACGGAGGGAGTACACAGCATGCAAATCATGTCAGATGGTTGATTAAGGAATGAACAGTGAACGACTAGTGTCAACTCTGCTGCTACCTGGTCAGTTATCCTCTGGCTACAACATTGGATCATAGAAACAATTGGTCTAGTAACAGGAATAGTCATCTCTTGCAGTGATCCTAGGGAATACACGCTTGCGGACACAGCCAACATAGAAACAATTTTTTTGCCACAATTCACAAAGATAATTACAACAAAGCCCGTCATACATGTGCGGGTTGCTGCTGGTTCAAGCTATGAATCTAACTTATCTCATGGCGGCAACGCGGAAAGAAAGATACATGTCAAAGTGCATCTCTACTACCTAAAAGAAATGGAGGGTTCCGTTTCCCGTCTTACGTCAAATCTTCGTCCAACCCTCCTTACGTACGCTAACCCACCCCTCCCGATTTCCTATTTCAGATAATGGTAAGCTAATTAATTACGATCAAAATCCAGCAAATAAAATCGATCCCTTGCCTCCCAAGGCGAAAATTTGATCTTGCAATCCTCTTTCCCCTTTAATCTCGCGATCCTCTCAACCTTTTAATCTCGCAATCCTCTCAACCCTCCTGATTTTGCATTTCACATGATCTGATTCTTATAGATCGGAATCGCCTCGCCCCTTCAATCTCGCAAAAATTTGAATGCGCCTGCCTTTTTCACACTCGATGACTCAGCCTTACACACGGCTCCACCTCGCCAAGCGCGGCGCGCGGGGATCATGGCCCCAGAACCGCCGACATCGCCCTTCGCCACATCTTCCCGAACGCTGAGTCGCTGACCCGTAGGACACGACACATACGTGGCCGCTTAGGCGCTTATGGACACGACATCCACGCGACACCTTGCAGGACTACCGCGCAAATAAGGCCATGGATGTGCTTGCGAGTCGCCTCGTGCGTGCTCGGTGCACCGTGGAAAAAAATTATATGAGACCAGGTCTAATATAAACCAGGTGAGACCCGTCCTGATGGATGACATGTGGCATTCACAGATCACAAAGCATCTAATCTCTCCCCCCCTGATTTTCTCTACTACCTAAAAGAAACGGAGGGTTCCGTTTCCCGTCTTACGTCAAATCTTCGTCCAACCCTCCTTACGTACGCTAACCCACCCCTCCCGATTTCCTATTTCAGATAATGGTAAGCTAATTAATTACGATCAAAATCCAGCAAATAAAATCGATCCCTTGCCTCCCAAGGCGAAAATTTGATCTTGCAATCCTCTTTCCCCTTTAATCTCGCGATCCTCTCAACCTTTTAATCTCGCAATCCTCTCAACCCTCCCGATTTTGCATTTCACATGATCTGATTCTTATAGATCGGAATCGCCTCGCCCCTTCAATCTCGCAAAAATTTGAATGCGCCTGCCTTTTTCACACTCGATGACTCAGCCTTACACACGGCTCCACCTCGCCAAGCGCGGCGCGTGGGGATCATGGCCCCAGAACCGCCGACATCGCCCTTCGCCACATCTTCCCGAACGCTGAGTCGCTGACCCGTAGGACACGACGCATACGTGGCCGCTTAGGCGCTTATGGACACGACATCCACGCGACACCTTGCAGGACTACCGCGCAAATAAGGCCATGGATGTGCTTGCGAGTCGCCTCGTGCGTGCTCGGTGCACCGTGGAAAAAAATTATATGAGACCAGGTCTAATATAAACCAGGTGAGACCCGTCCTGATGGATGACATGTGGCATTCACAGATCACAAAGCATCTAATCTCTCCCCCCCTGATTTCAGGTGGAGGGTGGGATAGATGCTTTGTGATTTGTGAATGCCACGTGTCATCCATCAGGATGGGTCTCACCTGCTAATCCGTGAGACCTGGTCTCATAGAATTTTTTTCCGTGCACCGTGAGGACCACGAGAGCTGTGTCAACGTCGTCAAAGATCACATGGAGGCGGCGACTTGGATCATGGGTATGATCAGGAAAAGCCACCGTTGAGTGTGTTGCTCCAGGAGAACGCGACGCTAATTTTCCATGCCAAGCGACCAAGAGACTACACGAGAAGAACAAGGTGTCGATGGAGCGCGTGCAGTGGCGGCAGGGCAGTGCTGGATAGCGGCTGGCTTATGCAGCAGGTTTGGTACGGTCAAGAGCTGAAGATATGGAGTGCCACACCACAATGATAAGAAAGAAGGTGGTCGAGCCATAGATGAGCAACTACACACTCAATGGCATCACGTCCAGGTGCACTTCTTCCCTCGTTCCAATTATTGCACTTCTTGGCCTTTCTTTTCTTCTTTCAGATCTATAAGAAATATCATGATTTGGTTTTATAGAATTCTTACCCTTTAAAAGAGTTTGCTTGGTCGGTGATCTTGAATTGCGGATGATGAAAAGATGTAATGCTTGGGGATTTTTGTCAGATGATTTCAGGATCTTTTTTAGTTTTAGACTTTTAGTACCCATCTGGATTTGCATGATCAAATCTCAAAATAGTGATACTATTGTGAAATCTGAATCTGAAGAATACATATATACTAACATGTGGCTTTGCTTCTGCCAACGACAAAAAGTTGTACTGCAGAACACCCAGTCTGGATTTTATGCCATCGGCTTCAAGTCAGTGGCGGAGCCAGCTCAAACTTAGAGCCTGGGCAAGATATACGTGATGCCAAGTTAATTATATTTTGCCCAAATAAACTGTTAAAAAACCATTTGTTTACTACTAGAGCTCCATGCACATGCACCATGGGAGCACGGGCAGCAGCCCCGGCTTGCCAGGTGCTGTCTCCGCCACTGCTTCTAGTGGTATGAAAGGCTTCAGGTGGTACCATCGGCTTCAACCGGTACTTCTGCTGGTTGCAAAGGATGGCTCATTGTGTCAGTAACCATGGCATGAAATCAAAGGTTTAACCACAATCATAGGTACTGTTACGGCTGTTGCAGATCAATTCTTTTGATACATCATGTTGCTGAAATCATTTCCTACTGCAGATTTCCACAGCCATGCTCAAGCCTTACAACAGCGAGCTCTTGACCCACTTGCCGACAGAGCACACCAACATCGAGGTGCTCCTGGACAATGTGTGCCCGACCTGCACCAACCCAAAAAGGAAAATATCAAAGGTCATATCATAGCTTTCACTCTTAAGGGTTTCATTAACTTTATCCATTTCACTTGATCATTGTTTGATTTCATCTACTAGAATTGTCGTCCATAACAATGCAGGTAAGAAACTATCAAACATTTTCTCTTCCATTCAAATTTATTAGAAGGGGCGCTTATGGCTCCAAAATTGGCACGTAGGAATGCATCAGCTGCCTCTATGACTTCATTATCGCAGCTCAAGATTCACTCGTGCAGGGACATGTCAACTTGTTTTGCTCTTTTCATTTCTACTAAACAACATAGAGCTTTTAGAAGGTTGTAGATCGATGTTAATTTGTTTCTATATTTAGTTCATATATGGTTCGAACATGACATTTTATTTTAATTAGCTACTGTTGAATCATATTAAACTTAGTTCGCAAAAAAATCATATTAAACTCGAATAATGAATTAGAATGCCGAACTGGGCACTACTTGAGTTTTCTTGAAAGGATTTGCAACGTGGTTAACTATATAGTATTTGAAGGAACTTAATCATGCAAGTTCACCATGGCATACTATATTTTGTTTGAAGGAACTATCTCACACAAGTTCTCAATTACCATTGTTGTTTCACACGTATTTCAGTGTGGGTGGCGTAGAGCTCACGATCGTTCACATTTAAGGCGGAACTTGTCATGGAGTGGAGCTTAGGGCTTTATGTGGTGTGGAGTTGGAGGTGAAGTTGATGCCCGTGCACATTCGTTGTTATTATCCATCTAGGCCATGGACACTAGATGCGATAATATGTGAACATGAGGCAACATGGACTTCTTCAGGGACTCCTCCAAACTACAACAAAGTGTATGGATGATGATGGAGCACCAAGCTGAGAGAGAACTAGGACAAAAGCTGACGATGACATCGAGAGAGAGAAAGAGAGAGAGGAAGAGCGAGGGAGAGCATGATATAGATGGTGATGCTTCTTTGTGATGCGGCAAAAAATTGCAGGCACCCCTTTTGCCTAGAAATTTCCTATTGATGCCGGACACTCTGAGCTTGAGCAATTGGGTTAGTTTTGCGAGGTGCTTCAGAAAGGCCTCCCCACCTGATGCATTGACATTCACCACACCAACAGTGTGCAAGGCCGTAAGGCTTTCAATCCCTACAGGGACCCCAACACCACCATTATGATGTTGGGCCTCTTTCTTTCGTTTCGACCCACACAAGCTCCAGGTATGTGCCAATCTCCCCACCTTTGGCACCACTGGCCTGTGCTGGGCTTCTTGTGATGTTGTTGCCTGTGCTGGGCTCTTGGCAATGCCATTTTCAGTGCATGTTGGTACTGCTGGCCGCCCTGAAGATACACTGCTATCACGGCCTTCTAGTTCTTCTGATATTGTTGCTGGTAGTTGGCTTGTAACCACAAGACCATCTTCTGTTGATGCGGATTTCCAATCTTCATCTGGCAATACAATGGCACCAGCACGTATGTATTGCAGCTTATGTAGCTTGATGATAGCAGATGGCAACTTGACTATGGATGTGAATCTTACATCAAGAGTCTGTAGCTGCCTCAGACCTCCCAATGTATGTGGCAGACGACTAATTTCCCTACATCCCCGTAGGGAGATGAACTTGAGGCTCAACAACTTCACAAAGATCTGCTCAATATCTTCATTTGTTAGAGCTACCATGCCTTCTAGGTCCAGCACTCGGAGCCGCCTCATCTTGCCGGAGATAAAGAATGAATACCATTCCCCAAACACTGTCAAAGATCGCAGTCGTGCAAAGTCGATGCTCTCAAATGCAATTTGGTCCCTGTGCCAGTCTGCCATTATGGTCAGGTGTTGTCCTGTGCGTTGTGTGTTTGGATTGCAACGCCCGTCCAATGCAAAAACAAGATTATCCTCCATTGGCCGCGAGATGATGTATTCACGGAAGAAACCATTGACTTGACATATGACCTTGCTTGTTGCTTGCTGGATTATGCTCAACTCAACAAGCTCAGAAAAACGCTTTTGAGCATCCTCCCTTGCGGTGCAACCAGGTCTGTTCCTGGAGTAGCCCTCAGCGATCCATCTCCTCACTAAACGGCCCTGCCTTATTTTGCTGCTTGCAGGGAAGACAGAAAGGTAGAAGATACATGGCTTTACCAAATCTGAACAAGCATTAAAATAGGAATGCATCCAAGATAATAGACTGCTCAAACTATGAAACTGAGGGTCATTCTCCAATTTGACCATAAAGTCGTCATTCATATGCTCCAACAATGACCACGATACTTTGGCTATAGCACACACTACTTTTGGAAGCCCACCACATTTGGCCACAAGTTTTGCAAGGTATGTAGTTCCCATTCGATTAGCCATCTTCACCACCTCAGGATCAGCAAGCTGTAGTCCAAAAAAAAAAGATTATGAAACTCATAAAAATCCGATTTAGGTTTGATACTTGTTGTTGACCTACACAATAATATGTCGATTGAAGCTTGCGCCCCCTCAAAAAAAAAAAGATTGAAGCTTGCGCCGGTCGCATGCAAGCTGCGCGATCGTGCGTCGCACACGCCACGAGCGCTCTCCTACGCAACCTTATCCTTTCCCCAGACGAATCGTTTTTGTCCACCTCTTTTCTCCTACCCCACCAGGCGCTGCAAGGGATAATCTAGTGGATGTGTGGCGCTGGGCGAGGCGCGGCACCGGCAACAGTCCCGGCGATGGCAGCAGCTGGTGGTGGCAGCGTGGTGGGCTGCTGATGGTGTGTCCCCGGCGGATCCGTGCTATGTGGGGTGTCGTTCCTTGTTGGGGACGGCATGGGGGGTGGTGCGTGTGAGCCCGGCGGATCTGCTGGTCCTTTGTGCGGCCATGGGTGATGAGTGCGGGCTGGGTTTGGTGGCTGTCATGAGATTTGGTGGCCGGTGGCCTGTGGTGGTGCTTCGGTCCCTTCTTGCGGGCGTGGGACGAGGCAGGGGGTGGTTGGTGGTGGCCTTGGCGGCGGGCAGCGGGGACGTGACTTGTTTGAGGAGCCGATGGGGGCCGAATTTCATGTTTTGACCCATTTTGGAAAGAATTTCAGGATCTGACCCCTATTTGAATTTTTTTCGCAATTTGACCCTTTTTCCTACCGCCAGGGCCTCTGGCGGTAGGGTTAGATAGCCTACCGCCACGGCTCATGGCGGTAGAAAACTTATCCACGTCAGCGCGCGGAGACGGCGCCATCCCTCCTCCGTCGCATCCTACCGCCAGGGGTCCTGGCGGTAGGCTGTCTAACCCTACTGCCAGGGGCCCTGGCGGTAGGGTCCGGGCAGTTATTTGCGCCGAACCCCCCGCGCCCCTGCCCATCTCCCCACCCCTCCCCCTCCCCCCCGTCGGCAGTTGCTCATATTCTCCCCCAAGTCGCCCCTCTCTCCCTCTCTCATCTCATCCACTCCCCCCTTGGATCTTCACCGATTCTACACCGTTTTGGCGGATCGAGATGGCCCCGAGGAGAGAACCGTAAGCTCCTCCGATCCCTCCAATTAGTTTTTGCAAACTTGCTTCCGATTCGACGCATTATTTGCTTGAAATCCCTCATGTTTTTGAACTTAGATTGGATTTTTTTCACCTAAGATTGATTGTAGTTGTAGTTCTTAGTTCTTTAGTAAGTAGTGGTATTGGATATGTACTCTAATCAATAGTTCATATGTTAGTGTGAAGATGAACCCTAGTTCATAATTTTTTTGTTAAAAAAATTATGATGTAATGTTGATATGAGGATGAACCCTAGTTTGATGATGCATGTTGATATGATGATATGATCTAGTGTGAAGATGAACCCTAGTTTGATGATGCATGTTGATATGATGATATGAAAAAAATTTATTTAAAAATATGAGGATATGATGTATGTTGGAGGTTTTTTTATATGATGCATGTTGATATGATTTGATCCATCATGTGTAGTAGATGTTGTTGGAGGAATATGCTTAAAATTTTATTTTGATATGATTTGAGTTCATTGTTTGTTTATGTATGCTTATGCTTATGGTGCTTTTGTTTATGAAACTCTATTAAGGCGGCCACCTCTTGCGGACAACATCGGCCAACGGTACTCCATGCTGGACTGGGCATTCGACAAGGGTCATCGTGCCCGTTTCATAGAGAACGGAGAGGTAAGTGATATGAAAGAAATTTTGATCAAAGTTCTCGGATTGATGAAAATGATTTCCTAACTTTTTGGCGTTCACTTTTTGACAGACGCTCCAGCCACTGCGCATGAGGGGTCACGGGGTTCATGGGCATATGGACTACGACGAGCGCTACGCGCCGTTCTTCAAGAGAGCCCGTCTGTTGGGTTTCGTGCTGCAGTTCAAGCGTCAGCCGCCGACGCTTGTCCACGCGGCTCTCACAGCTCTGATTGACCGTTGGAGACCGGAGACCCATTCTTTCCATCTGCCATGCGGGGAGATGACGGTGAGCCTAGAGGACTGGGGGATGATTACTGCAATGCCGATCGAGGGTCATGCACTCACCGGTCGAGTGGAGAGGGCCAACTGGCAGGAGAGGGTCACCACCCTCATCGGCGACTGCCCCGGTGCCAAGAGTAACCGTACATCCGGTGTGCCGTTGATCTGGCTCTCGGAGCACCGGAAGACATGCCCCCAAGGCGCAGATGAGGCGACTGTGGAGTTGTACGCGAGGGCCTATCTGTGGTATATTCTCTCGGAGGTCGTGTTTCTAGACGGCTCCGGGAACTCTGCCAACTGGGCGTATCTGTTCTTCCTAGCGGACTGGGATGCAGGGTACAGTTGGGGGATGGCATCTCTCGCCTACCTATACCGTTCGGTAAGAGAGTGTCTAATTGCGTACCTACCTACGAAAGTGTGTCCATGACATTTTCTTATATCTGATCCTCATTTGATGTTTTGCAGCTTGACGACGCAACTCAGAGGACGGGAGACAAGTCCAATATGGGTGGCTTTGTCTGGGCCTTCTCCATTTGGATGTGGAGCGGCTGCCGGTGGGGCGTCCGGAGAAATTGCGAAGACGCCCATGGGAAGACTATGGCGAAGAAGGCGACGAGACTCGAAACCCCACCGTAGCTTACGAGTGGGACGTTGTCAAACTCTACACGGGCGTAAACAAGACTTCATACAAGACCTACACCAACGAGTTGGACGCTTTGACGCATTGGCAGGTATATGAACTCGCCCAACACCTTTCTCTTTGATTCCACTTTTGACCGAGAGTGCGAACTTACCAAGGTATATGCAATAGGTAAACTGGTGGCCGTATCGACAAGAACGAGAGTGGGACTTTGATATGAACGTGATGTGCGATGCGGACCGTGGTCTCTGGCGGTGCATCGTGCTCATGATCTGTGTGTACGCCGTCGAGTGGCATTTTCCACAACGCGTGGCCATGCAGTTTGGGATTTATCAGCATACCCCACCGGGCCATCCCACCGATACCGGTGGCCACGCACTCCACATGTGAGCTCTTTGTTCTCCGTGATTATCATGTTTTTGTTGCTTATGATGATCTCATTGCGCTTATGATGATTCTTGTTGCTTATGCCTTGCAGGATGAGCCGGCAAAAGAATCAGTCGATCACTGACTGGGGAGAGGAGCATAAGACTCATGTGACGGAGTGGAACCGACGGAGGCACAGTAAAGACGTGGAGAGGAGAGTGAATAACTGGGATGATTACCTGGACCAACACATGAGGTGGTACGATGATGGCCAGAAGCACCGTCTTCGTCTCAGGCCTCGATGGACGGCGGAAGACATCGCGGAGCTGCAGAGGGATGACCCCGATGAACAGGCATACCAGTCCGGCATCAGAGACATGCACAGTGGATTTAGGGAGTTTGCACCCCTCATCAACAGAGTGTTAAGTTCGAACCAACGGTCGTATTTAAAACATTTTATTCGTCGTCGTGACTGACTTATGCCGTTGCAGTCCGGTGAGCTGAACAGATGCATCTTTGAAGCCTCAGATGCACTAGGAGATCTTCCCGGGAGCGTACAATCAGAGACCAGAGTCAGGGGGACAATGAAGGTACAATTTCAGCCTCCTCGGAACAGATGCATCTTGTTCACTTGCAGTCGGTCGATCTGATACTTATTATGACCTTGCTTCATTGTGAGTGCAGAAGTTCGTGCAGCGTTGTCGCAAGCTGGTAGGGCTGCTTGGGTGTGCTGGAGCTGGGTCAGTTGAAGCTTATCAGCCTGTAGCCACACAGGGTCTCATCGGCTCATCGAGCCATGCTCCCTCGTCGTCCAGGTTGGTTGGGGAGGAGGAGGAGGAAGAGGATGAGGATGAGGAGGCCACACATGAAGAAGAGGATGAGGAGGAGGAGGATGAGAGCAACGGGGAGGAGGAGTACGATGAAGATTATGGACCTCCACCAACTCAAACATCTCAGGCATCTCAGCTGCCGAAGAGGAATCCGAAGAAGAAGGATTTGCTGAGTCCGGACCCTTTCTAGAGACCGGTTCCTCGCCGGCCCAAGAAGAAGACCGAAGAGACTCGTTTAAAGAGTAACGAGGACCGTACCTCCAAGAGGGGAAGGAGCAAGTGATTATGCTCTTCGATAATTGGCTCTTTTAGTTTGGTTGAACTTGTCTAGTGGTTGTGAAACTATGTGGAACTATGTGTTTGCTATTTGTGGATCTATGTGTTCGAAATGTTCTATGCACTTCAAGTTATCTTAATATGGATCTACGTGATGCCCAAATTTAATTGTTTAAAATCTATGATATTGCTGTCATATTTGTGAAACTTGCTGTGATATTGAATTTGAGAACAAGCAACCAAATGAACTTGGAAAAACAAAAAAGAGGACCCTACCGCCAGGCAACCTGGCGGTAGGATCAGACAGCCTACCGCCATGGGTCATGGTGGTAGGGTGGACCTACCGCCAGGACCCTTGCATATTTCGTTACAGAAGGCCTGGTTGGCAAAACCCTGCCACACCTTACCGCCAGGGTCGCTGGCGGTAGGGTTAGACAGCCTACCGCCAGGAAACCTGGCGGTAGGGTACTTATCCACGTCAGCGCGCGGTGACGGCCACCGTCCCCCTCCGTCACACCCTACCGCCAGATACTCTGGCGGTAGGCTGTCTAAACCTACCGCCAGGAGCTCTGGCAGTAGCAAAAGGGTCAAATCCCGAAAATATTTCAAAGTGGGGTCAGTTCCTGAGTTTCTTACCAAAAAGGGTCAAAACTCGAAATTTAGCCGCCGATGGGTGGTCGGAGCGGCTGCTCGGCGGCAGTAGTTGCCGGCTGCCATGAGCGGCCCTCACCTAATGCAGCGATGTCTGCCTTTTCTTGGTGCGGTTGCCAACAGTGGGCCTACGACGCGGGCTTGTCGTCGGGGCAAGAGATTGGCATGGTCCTCCTGCCCAGGGTTGGCTGCTCCACGAGCGAGATCTGGCGCGATGTCGCCTTGGAGACCGAGTTCTCGGCTTTGGGTCCCCTCTGGTCAAGCCAAGGTGTGTCTTTGTGGCTGGTTGGGGGAGGCGTCCTCATGTTATGGCGTCAGTGAAGGTCCGTGGTAGTGGTGGGTCGGACAACGTTGTGCCAACAGTCGGATGAGTGCTTCCGGCCCCGTCGTCTGAGTTGATTGTTTTGTGATGGCCGTCGGTAGTCATTGGGTCATGCCTCTCCACCCCGGTCCACCGGGATTGGAGGGGATTGCAGACGTGGGCGCCCCTATGGTGGCAGCGCTGGCCCTAGCTCGGTGGCTGATGCCGGGCTTTTCTTGCCACGGTTTGTGCTTTGTAATCGGGCGGTTGACGATGTCTCGGGCTTGGATGCCGGGGCAGTGGCCCAGGAAGGCAGTCCGCATGGTTGGCTTTCCGGAGGGCACCATGACGGCGGTGGTGGCTATGTCTCTTGGTCGTGTGGGCGGCGAGAGCTATAGAGGCGGATGACTCGGGCGTGCTTTGTCTCTGATAGCGGCTAGGCTCCAATCCGGACCTAGGGATCTGATCTCGTCACGCTTACCCTGAAGACCTCGTGGTGGCAAAGGGGAGTTGCCGAGCGAAGGCTCTGCGCTTTCTCGCCAACAACGGCGACTCTTGCAGGCGCCGTTTTCTTCTTGAAGATGTCGTTGTGGGGCTTCTCTCTGTGTCTGGTTCTGGGTGAAAACCTTTGTCCGTCATGGACTCGGCATCAGCGACGCATAGCGGCGTTCTCCCTCTTAGGGTCTTTGTCGTGGAGCGTAGGTGGTGTAGGGCCTAGCGTGGCATTGTACTCGGTTCTTCCTGGACTCTATTTAGGTAGTGTAGTCGCGTGTCTCGCGTTATCCGGTTATCCTGGGATCGCCAAATATAGTAGTTTTATCTAATTATTGACGTACAAAATTACCCTTTCAGGTGAATTTTAGGGGTACCGACGCACACCCCTTTCAGTATTTACTAGATAATTGTCGTGTGTTACAACGGGGCACAAATAATTTATACGCGGTCACCGTGATTTACCTTTCAATTTATTAGTAATGTGATTACCTATAAAAAGAGAGTAAATTGCATAAAACCATCACTTTAAGGGCTAGGTTTGCGAAAAACATTAGGATACAGATTCGCTGCAGAAAGCACCACGTCTAGGGTAATTATTTTGGTTTTATGCAATTTACTCATAAAAAGATGAATTTTAACTACTGGTTGAATCATCACTTTCTTAAAGAAGGAATCAACACTTACTGACTTATAAAAAAACATGATTTCATTTGGTAAACCAATAAGACGTGAGCAGATTTCAACGAAACCCAGTGGAAGAAGGAGGAAAAATCAAAACGGAGAGGAAGG